>NW_026735175.1:0-160089 GCF_949786415.1 Peromyscus eremicus
AAGCTCACTGTTCTGGCCCTATAGGAAACACAGTAGAGTAGATGAGTGATCTTTTCTCAAAAGCAGAGTGTGTTTCTTGTAAGGCGAGCTAGCGTTTGTTTCCCAGTCCTAAATGGCGTTGAATCACTTGTAGTTTCTGGTTCTATGAGCAAGAGTAGTTTTCTGGTAAGAAGAGTCACTATTGCGCTCACATTGTCATACATAGTGCAAATAGCACTCGTGTCTGTTCCCAGCATGTACAGTGTATTGGACTGAAGAGGATGTACTGTTCTTGTCAGTTTCCTAAGCAGAGTTGAACTAGATATGGCCCGTGTGTAGGAAGCACAGTTCTTTTGTTCTGAGCAAGCTTACTGTTCAGACCCCATAGGAAACACAGTAGAGTAGAAGAGTGCTCTTTTCTCAAAAGCAGAGTGTGTTTCTTTTAAGGCGAGCTAGTGTTTGTTTCCCAGTCCTAAATGGAGTTGAATCCCATGCAGTTTCTGGTCCTATGAGCAAGAGTTGTTTTCTGGTATGAAGAGTCACTATTGCGCTCCCATTGTCAAACACAGGTCAAATAGCACTGGCGTCTGTTCCCAGCATGTACAGTGTATTTGACTGAAGTGGATCTACTGCTCTTGTCAGTTTCCTAAGCAGAATTGAACTAGATATGGCCGTGTGTGTAGGAAGCACAGTTCTTTTGTTCTGAGCAAGCTCACTGTTCAGACCCCATAGGAAACACAGTAGAGTAGAAGAGTGCTCTTTTATCAAAAGCAGAGTGTGTTTCTTGTAAGGCGAGCTAGCGTTTGTTTCCCAGTCCTAAATGGAGTTGAATCACATGAAGTTTCTGGTCCTACGAGCAAGAGTTTTTTCTGCTAAGAAGAGTCACTATTGTGCTCCCATTGTCATACACAGGGCAAATAGCACTGGCATCTGTTCCCAGCATGTACAGTGTATTGGACTGAAGAGGATCTACTGTTCTTGTCAGTTTCCTAAGTAGAATTGAACTAGATATGGCCCTGTGTGTAGGAAGCACAGTTCTTTTGTTCAGAGCAAGCTCACTGTTCGGACCTCATAGGAAACACAGTAGAGTAGAAGAGTGCTCTTTTCTCAAAAGCAGAATGTGTTTCTTGTAAGGCGAGCTACCGTTTGTTTCCCAGTCCTAAATGGAGTTGAATCCCATGCAGTTTCTGGTACTATGAGCAAGAGATGTTTTCAGGTAAGGAAAGTCACTATTGCGCTTCCATTGTTATACGCAGGACAAATAGCACTGACATCTTTTGCCAGCAAGTACAGTGTATTGGACTGAAGAGGATCTACTGTTCTTGTCAGGTTCCTAAGCAGACTTGAACTAGATATGGCCCTGTGTGTAGGAAGCACAGTTTTTTTTTGTTCTGAGCAAGATCACTGTTCGGACCCCATAGGAAACACAGTAGAGTAGAAGAGTGCTCTTTTCTCAAAAGCAGACTGTGTTTCTTGTAAGGGGAGCTAGCGTTTGTTTCCCAGTCCTAAATGGAGTTGAGTCACATGCAGTTTTTTGTCCTATGAGCAAGAGTTGTTTTCTGGTAAGACGAGTCACTATTGTGCTCCAATTGCCCTACACAGTGCAAATAGCACTCGCGTCTGTTCCCAGCAAGTACAGTGTATTGGACTGAAGAGGATCTACTGTTCTTTTCAGTTTCCTAAGCAGAGTTGAACTAGATATGGCCCATGTGTGTAGGAAGCACAGTTCTTTTGTTCTGAGCAAGCTCATTGTTTGGACCCCATAGGAAACACAGTAGAGTAGAATAGTGCTCTTTTCTCAAAATCAGAGAGTCTTTCTTGTAAGGCGAGCTAGTGTTTGTTTCCCAGTCCTAAATGGAGTTTAAGCACATGCACTTTCTGGTCCTATGAGCAAGAGTTGTTTTCTGGTAAGGAAAGTCCCTATTGTGCTCCCATTGCCATACACAGTGCAAATAGCACTCCCGTCTGTTCCCAGCAAGTACAGTGTATGGGACTGAAGAGGAGCTACTGTTCTTGTCAGTTTCCTAAGCAGAGTTGAACTAGATATAGCCCGTGTGTAGGAAGCACAGTTCTTTTGTTCTGAGCAAGCTCACTCTTCTGGCCCTATAGGAACACAGTAGAGTAGAAGAGTGCTCTCTTATCTAAAGCAGAGTGTGTTTCTTGTAAGGCAAGCTAGCGTTTTTTTCCCAGTCCTAAATGGAGTTGAATCACATGCAGTTTCTGGTCCTACGAGCAAGAGTTGTTTTCTGGTAAGGAAAGTCACTATTGTGCTCCCATTGCCATACACAGTGCAATAGCACTCGCGTGTGATCCCAGCAAGTACAGTGTATCGGACTGAAGAGGAGCTACTGTTCTTGTCCGTTTCCTAAGTAGAGTTGAACTAGATATGTCCCATGTGTGTAGGAAGCACAGTTCTTTTGTTCTGAGCAAGCTAACTGTTTGGAAACCATAGGAAACACAGTGGAGTAGATGAGTGCTCTTTTCTAAAAAAGCAGAGTGTGTTTCCTGTAAGGCGAGGTAGCTTTTGTTTCCCAGTCCTAAATGGAGTTGAATCACATGCAGTTTCTGGTCCTAGGAGCAAGAGTTGTTTTCTGGTAAGGAAAGTCACTATTGCACTCCCATTGCCATACACAGTGCAAATAGCACTGTCGTCTCTTCCCAGCAAGTACAGTGTATCGGACTGAAGAGGAGCTACTGTTCTTGTCAGTTTCCTAAGCAGAGTTTAACTAGATATGGCCCGTGTGTGTAGGAAGCTCAGGTCTTATGTTCTGAGCAAGTTCACTGTTCTGGCCCTATAGGAAACACATTAGAGTAGAAGAGTGCTCTTTTCTCTAAAGCAGAGTGAGTTTCTTGTAAGGCAAGCTAGCGTTTGTTTCCCAGTCTTAAATGGAGTTGAATCACATGCAGTTGTTGGTTCCAGGAGCAAGAGTTGTTTTCTGGTAAGGAAAGTAACTATTGCGCTCCCATTGCCATCGGCAGTACAAATAGCACTGGCGTCTGTTGCCAGCAAGTACAGTGTATTGGACTGAAGAGGAGCTACTGTTCTTGTCAGTTTCCTAAGCAGAGTTAAACTAGATATTGCCCGTGTGTGTAGGAAGCAAAGTTCTTTTGTTCTGAGCAAGCTCACTGTTCGGATCCAATATGAGACACAGTAGAGAAGAAGAGTGCTCTTTTCTCTAAAGCAGAGTGTGTTTCTTGTAAGGCAAGCTAGCGTTTGTTTCCCAGTCCTAAATGGAGTTGAAACACATGCAGTTTCTGGTCCTACGTACAAGAGTTGTTTTCTGGTAAGGAATGTCACTATTGAGCTCCCATTGCCATACACAGTGCAAATAGCACTCGCTTCTGTTCCCAGCAAGTACAGTGTTGGACTGAAGAGGAGCTACTGTTCTTGTCAGGTTCCTAAGCAGAGTTGAACTACATATGGTTCGTGTGTGTAGGAAGCACAGTTCTTTTGTTCTGAGCAAGGTCACTGTTTGGACCCCATAGGAAACACAGTAGACTAGAAGAGTGCTCTTTTCTCTAAAGCAGAGTGTTTTTCTTGAAAGGCGAGCTAGCGTTTGTTTCCAAGTCCTAAATGGAGTTGAATCCCATGCAGTTTCTGGTACTATGAGCAAAAGATGTTTTCTGGTAAGGAAAGTCACTATTGCGCTGCCATTGTTATACACAGGACAAATAGCACTGGCATCTGTTGCCAGCAAGTACAGTGTATTGGACTGAAGAGGATCTACTCTTCTTGTCAGGTTCCTAAACAGACTTGAACTAGATATGGCCCTGTGTGTTATAAGCACAGTTTTTTTTGTTCTGAGCAAGCTCACTGTTTGGACCCCATAGGAAACACAGTAGAGTAGAAGAGTGCTCTTTTCTCAAAAGCAGACTGTGTTTTTTGTAAGGGGAGCTAGCGTTTGTTTCCCAGTCCTAAATGGAGTTGAGTCACATGCAGTTTTTTGTCCTATGAGCAAGAGTTGTTTTCTGGCAAGACGAGTCACTATTGTGCTCCAATTGCCCTACACAGTGCAAATAGCACTCCCGTCTGTTCCCAGCAAGTACAGTGTATGGGACTGAAGAGGAGCTACTGTTCTTGTCAGTTTCCTAAGCAGAGTTGAACTAGATATGGCCCGTGTGTAGGAAGCACAGTTCTTTTGTTCTGAGCAAGCTCACTCTTCTGGCCCTATAGGAACACAGTAGAGTAGAAGAGTGCTCTCTTCTCTAAAGCAGAGTGTGTTTCTTGTAAGGCGAGCTAGCGTTTGTTTCCCAGTCCTAAATGAAGTTGAATCACATGAAGTTTCTTGTCCTATGAGCAAGAGTTGTTTTATGGTAAGAATAGTCACTATTGCACTGCCTTTGACATACACAGGACAAATAGCACTGGCATCTGTTCCCAGCAAGTACAGTGTATTGGACTTAAGAGGATCTACTGTTCTTGTCAGTTTTCTAAGCAGAGTTAAACTAGATATGGCCCGTGAGTGTCGGAAGCACAGTTCTTTTGTTCTTAGCAAGCTCACTGTTCGGACCCCATAGAAAACACAGTACAGTAGATGAGTGCTCTTTTCTCAAAAGCAGAGTGTGTTTCTTTTAAGGCAAGCTAGTGTTTGTTTCCCAGTCCTAAATGGAGTTGAATCACATGAAGTTTCTGGTCCTACGAGCAAGAGTTTTTTCTGCTAAGAAGAGTCACTATTGTGCTCCCATTGTCATACACAGGGCAAATAGCACTGGCATCTGTTCCCAGCATGTACACTGTATTGGACTGAAGAGGATCTACTGTTCTTGTCAGTTTCCTAAGTAGAATTGAACTAGATATGGCCCTGTGTGTAGGAAGCACAGTTCTTTTGTTTAGAGCAAGCTCACTGTTCGGACCTTATAGGAAACACAGTAGAGTAGAAGAGTGCTCTTTTCTCAAAAGCAGAATGTGTTTCTTGTAAGGCGAGCTACCGTTTGTTTCCCAGTCCTAAATGGAGTTGAATCACATGCAGTTGTTGGTCCCAGGAGCAAGAGTTATTTTCTGGTAAGGAAAGTCACTATTGCGCTCCCATTGGCATACGCAGTACAAATAGCACTGGCGTCTGTTGCCAGCAAGTACAGTGTATTGGACTGAAGAGGAGCTACTGTTCTTGTCAGTTTCCTAAGCAGAGTTGAACTAGATATTGCCCGTGTGTGTAGGAAGCACAGCTCTTTTGTTCTGAGCAAGCTCACTGTTCTGGCCCTATAGGAAACACAGAACAGTAGAAGAGTACTCTTTTCTCAAAAGCAGAGAGTGTTTCTTGTAAGGCGAGCTAGCGTTTGTTTCCCAGTCCTAAATGGAGTTGAATCACATGCAGTTTGTGGTCCTACGAGCAAGAGTTGTTTTCTGGTAAGAAGAGTCACTATTGTGCTCCCTTTGTCATACACAGGGCAAATAGCACTGGCGCCTATTCCCAGCATGTACAGTGTATTGGACTGAAGAGGATCTACTGTTCTTGTCAGTTTGCTAAGCAGAATTGAAATAGATATGGCCGTGTGTAGGAAGCACAGTTATTATGTTCTGAGCAAGCTCACTGTTCTGGCCCCATTGGAAACACAGTAGAGTAGAAGAGTGCTCTTTTCTCAAAAGCAGAGTGTGTTTCTTTTAAGGCGAGCTAGTGTTTGTTTCCCAGTCCTAAATGGAGTTCAATCCCATGCAGTTTCTGGTCCTATGAGCAAGAGTTGTTTTCTGGTATGAAGAGTCACTATTGCGCTCCCATTGTCAAACACAGGTCAAATAGCACTGGCGTCTGTTCCCAGCATGTACAGTGTATTTGACTGAAGTGGATCTACTGTTCTTGTCAGTTTCCTAAGAAGAATTGAACTAGATATGGCCGTGTGTGTAGGATGCACAGTTCTTTTGTTCTGAGCAAGCTCACTGTCAGACCCCATAGGAAACACAGTAGAGTAGAAGAGTGCTCTTTTCTCAAAAGCAGAGTGTGTTTCTTGTAAGGCGAGCTAGCGTTTGTTTCCCAGTCCTAAATGGAGTTGAATCACATGAAGTTTCTGGTCCTACGAGCAAGAGTTTTTTCTGCTAAGAAGAGTCACTATTGTGCTCCCATTGTCATACACAGGGCAAATAGCACTGGCATCTGTTCCCAGCATGTACAGTGTATTTGACTGAAGAGGATCTACTGTTCTTGTCAGTTTCCTAAGTAGAATTGAACTAGATATGGCCCTGTGTGTAGGAAGCACAGTTCTTTTGTTCAGAGCAAGCTCACTGTTCGGACCTCATAGGAAACACAGTAGAGTAGAAGAGTGCTCTTTTCTCAAAAGCAGAATGTGTTTCTTGTAAGGCGAGCTACCGTTTGTTTCCCAGTCCTAAATGGAGTTGAATCCCATGCAGTTTCTGGTACTATGAGCAAGAGATGTTTTCAGGTAAGGAAAGTCACTATTGCGCTGCCATTGTAATACGCAGGACAAATAGCACTGGCATCTTTTGCCAGCAAGTACAGTGTATTGGACTGAAGAGGATCTACTGTTCTTGTCAGGTTCCTAAGCAGAGTTGAACTAGATATGGCCCGTGTGTAGGAAGCACAGTTATTATGTTCTGAGCAAGCTCACTGTTCTGGCCCCATAGGAAACACAGTAGAGTAGAAGAGTGCTCTTTTCTCAAAATCAGAGAGTCTTTCTTGTAAGGCGAGCTAGTGTTTGTTTCCCAGTCCTAAATGGAGTTTAATCACCTTCACTTTCTGGTCCTATGAGAAAGAGTTGTTTTCTGGTAAGGAAAGTCCCTATTGCGCTCCCATTGCCATACACAGTGCAAATAGCACTCCCGTCTGTTCCCAGCAAGTACAGTGTATGGGACTGAGAGGAGCTACTGTTCTTGTCAGTTTCCTAAGCAGAGTTGAACTAGATATGGCCCGTGTGTAGGAAGCACAGTTCTTTTGTTCTGAGCAAGCTCACTCTTCTGGCCCTATAGGAACACAGTAGAGTAGAAGAGTGCTCTCTTCTCTAAAGCAGAGTGTGTTTCTTGTAAGGCGAGTTAGCGTTTGTTTCCCAGTCCTAAATGGAGTTGAATCACATGAAGTTTCTGGTCCTACGAGCAAGAGTTGTTTTCTGGTAAGAATAGTCACTATTGCACTGCCTTTGCCATACACAGGAAAAATAGCACTGGCGTCTGTTCCCAGCAAGTACAGTGTATTGGACTTAAGAGGATCTACTGTTCTTGTCAGGTTCCTAAGCAGAGTTGAACTAGATATGGCCCGTGTGTGTAGGAAGCACAGTTATTATGTTCTGAGCAAGCTCACTGTTCTGGCCCTATAGGAAACACAGTAGAGTAGAAGAGTGCTCTTTTCTCAAAAGCAGAGTGTGTTTCTTGTAAGGCAAGCTAGCGTTTTTTTCCCAGTCCTAAATGGAGTTGAATCCCATGCAGTTTCTGGTCCTACGAGCAAGAGTTGTTTTCTGGTAAGGAAAGTCACTATTGTGCTCCCATTGCCATACACAGGGCAAATAGCAATCGCGTCTGTTCCCTGCAAGTACAGTGTATTGGACTGAAGAGGAGCTACTGTTCTTGTCAGTTTTCTAAGCAGAGTTAAACTAGATATGGCCCGTGTGTGTCGGAAGCGCACTTCTTTTGTTCTTAGCAAGCTCACTGTTCGGACCCCATAGAAAACACAGTACAGTAGATGAGTGCTCTTTTCTCAAAAGCAGAATATATTTCTTTTAAGGCGAGCCTGTGTTTGTTTCCCAGTCCTAAATGGAGTTGAATCACATGCAGTTTCGGGTTCTACGTGCAAGAGTTGCTTTCTGGTAAGAAAAGTCACTATTGCGCTCCCATTGTCACACACAGTGCAAATAGCCCTGGCGTCTGTTCCCAGCATGTACAGTGTATTGGACTGAAGAGGATCTACTGTTCTTGTCAGGTTCCTAAGCAGAGTTGAACTAGATATGGCCCGTGTGTGTAGGAAGCACAGTGCTTTTGTTCTGAGCAAGCTCACTGTTCTGGCCCTATAGGAAACACATTAGAGTAGAAGAGTGCTCTTTTCTCTAAAGCAGAGTGTGTTTCTTTTAAGTCGAGCTAGCATTTGTTTCCCAGTCCTAAATGGAGTTGGAATACACATGCAGTTTCTGGTCCTACGAGCAAGAGTTGTTTTCTGCTAAGAAGGGTCACTATTGCGCTCCCTTTGCCATACACAGTGCAAATAGCACTCGAGTCTGTTCCCAGCAAGTACAGTGTATTGGACTGAAGAGGAGCTACGGTTCTAGTCAGTTTCCTATGCAGAGTTGAACCAGATAAGGCCCGTGTGTGTAGGAAGCACAGTTCTTTTGTTCTGAGCAAGCTCACTGTTCGGACCCAATAGAAAACACAGTACACTAGATGAGTGCTCTTTTCTCAAAAGCAGAGTATGTTTCTTGTACGGCGAGCTAGCGTTTGTTTCCCAGTTCGAAATGGAGTTGAATCACATGCAGTTTGTGGTCCTACGAGCAAGAGTTGTTTTCTGGTAAGAAGAGTCACTATTGTGCTCCCATTGTCACACACAGGGCAAATAGCACTGGCGTCTGTTGCCAGCATGTACAGTGTATTGGACTGACGTGGATCTATTGATCTTGTCAGTTTCCTAATCAGAATTGAACTAGATAAAGCCCGTGTGTGTAGGAAGCACAGTTCTTTTGTTCTGAGCAAGCTCACTGTTCTGGCCCTATAGGAAACACAGAACAGTAGAAGAGTACTCTTTTCTCAAAAGCAGAGAGTGTTTCTTGTAAGGCGAGTTAGCGTTTGTTTCCCAGTCCTAAATGGAGTTGAATCACATGCAGTTTGTGGTCCTACGAGCAAGAGTTGTTTTCTGGTAAGAAGAGTCACTATTGTGCTCCCTTTGTCATACACAGGGCAAATAGCACTGGCGTCTGTTCCCAGCATGTACAGTGTATTGGACTGAAGAGGATCTACTGTTCTTGTCAGTTTGCTAAGCAGAATTGAAATAGATATGGCCGTGTGTAGGAAGCACAGTTCTTTTGTTCTGAGCAAGCTCACTGTTCTGGCCCTATAGGAAACACAGTAGAGTAGATGAGTGATCGTTTCTCAAAAGCAGAGTGTGTTTCTTGTAAGGCGAGCTAGCGTTTGTTTCCCAGTCCTAAATGGCATTGAATCACTTGCAGTTTCTGGTTCTATGAGCAAGAGTAGTTTTCTGGTAAGAAGAGTCACTATTGCGCTCACATTGTCATACATAGTGCAAATAGCACTCGTGTTTGTTCCCAGCATGTACAGTGTATTGGACTGAAGAGGATCTACTGTTCTTGTCAGTTTCCTAAGCAGAGTTGAACGAGATATGGCCCGTGTGTGTAGGAAGCACAGTTCTTTTGTTCTGAGCAAGCTTACTGTTCAGACCCCCTAGGAAACACAGTAGAGTAGAAGAGTGCTCTTTTCTCAAAAGCAGAGTGTGTTTCTTTTAAGGCGAGCTAATGTTTGTTTCCCAGTCCTAAATGGAGTTGAATCCCATGCAGTTTCTGGTCCTATGAGCAAGAGTTGTTTTCTGGTAAGAAGAGTCACTATTGCGCTCCCATTGTCATACACAGGGCAAATAGCACTGGCGTCTGTTCCCAGCATGTACAGTGTATTTGACTGAAGTGGATCTACTGTTCTTGTCAGTTTCCTAAGCAGAATTGAACTAGATATGGCCGTGTGTGTAGGAAGCTAGGTTCTTTTGTTCTGAGCAAGCTCACTGTTCAGACCCCATAGGAAACACAGTAGAGTAGAAGAGTGCCCTTTTCTCAAAAGCAGAGTGTGTTTCTTGTAAGGCGAGCTAGTGTTTGTTTCCCAGTCCTAAATGGAGTTGAATCACATGAAGTTTCTGGTCCTACGAGCAAGAGTTTTTTCTGCTAAGAAGAGTCACTATTGTGCTCCCATTGTCATACACAGGGCAAATAGCACTGGCATCTGTTCCCAGCATGTACAGTATATTGGACTGAAGAGGATCTACTGTTCTTGTCAGTTTCCTAAGGAGAGTTGAACTATATGCCCCGTGTGTGTAGGAAGCACAATTCTTTTGTTCTGAGCAAGGTCACTGTTCTGGCCCTATAGGAAACACAGTAGAGTAGAAGAGTGCTCTTTTCTCAAAAGCAGAGTGTGTTTCTTGTAAGGCGAGCTACCGTTTGTTTCCCAGTCCTAAGTGGAGTTGAGTCACATGCAGTTTTTTGTCCTATGAGCAAGAGTTGTTTTCTGTTAAGACAAGTCACTATTGTGCTCCAATTGCCCTACACAGTGCAAATAGCACTCGCGTCTGTTCCCAGCAAGTACAGTGTATTGGACTGAAGAGGATCTACTGTTCTTTTCAGTTTCCTAAGCAGAGTTGAACTAGATATGGCCCATGTGTGTAGGAAGCACAGTTCTTTTGTTCTGAGCAAGCTCATTGTTTGGACCCCATAGGAAACACAGTAGAGTAGAATAGTGCTCTTTTCTCAAAATCAGAGAGTCTTTCTTGTAAGGCGAGCTAGTGTTTGTTTCCCAGTCCTTAATGGAGTTTAATCACATGCACTTTCTGGTCCTATGAGAAAGAGTTGTTTTCTGGTAAGGAAAGTCCCTATTGCGCTCCCATTGCCATACACAGTGCAAATAGCACTCCCGTCTGTTCCCAGCAAGTACAGTGTATGGGACTGAGAGGAGCTACTGTTCTTGTCAGTTTCCTAAGCAGAGTTGAACTAGATATGGCCCGTGTGTAGGAAGCACAGTTCTTTTGTTCTGAGCAAGCTCACTCTTCTGGCCCTATAGGAACACAGTAGAGTAGAAGAGTGCTCTCTTCTCTAAAGCAGAGTGTGTTTCTTGTAAGGCGAGCTAGCGTTTGTTTCCCAGTCCTAAATGGAGTTGAATCACATGAAGTTTCTGGTCCTACGAGCAAGAGTTGTTTTCTGGTAAGAATAGTCACTATTGCACTGCCTTTGCCATACACAGGAAAAATAGCAATGGCGTCTGTTCCCAGCAAGTACAGTGTATTGGACTTAAGAGGATCTACTGTTCTTGTCAGGTTCCTAAGCAGAGTTGAACTAGATATGGCCCGTGTGTGTAGGAAGCACAGTTATTATGTTCTGAGCAAGCTCACTGTTCTGGCCCTATAGGAAACACAGTAGAGTAGAAGAGTGCTCTTTTCTCAAAAGCAGAGTGTGTTTCTTGTAAGGCAAGCTAGCGTTTTTTTCCCAGTCCTAAATGGAGTTGAATCCCATGCAGTTTCTGGTCCTACGAGCAAGAGTTGTTTTCTGGTAAGGAAAGTCACTATTGTGCTCCCATTGCCATACACAGGGCAAATAGCAATCGCGTCTGTTCCCTGCAAGTACAGTGTATTGGACTGAAGAGGAGCTACTGTTCTTGTCAGTTTTCTAAGCAGAGTTAAACTAGATATGGCCCGTGTGTGTCGGAAGCGCAGTTCTTTTGTTCTTAGCAAGCTCACTGTTCGGACCCCATAGAAAACACAGTACAGTAGATGAGTGCTCTTTTCTCAAAAGCAGAATATATTTCTTTTAAGGCGAGCTTGTGTTTGTTTCCCAGTCCTAAATGGAGTTGAATCACATGCAGTTTCGGGTTCTACGTGCAAGAGTTGCTTTCTGGTAAGAAAAGTCACTATTGCGCTCCCATTGTCACACACAGTGCAAATAGCCCTGGCGTCTGTTCCCAGCATGTACAGTGTATTGGACTGAAGAGGATCTACTGTTCTTGTCAGGTTCCTAAGCAGAGTTGAACTAGATATGGCCCGTGTGTGTAGGAAGCACAGTGCTTTTGTTCTGAGCAAGCTCACTGTTCTGGCCCTATAGGAAACACATTAGAGTAGAAGAGTGCTCTTTTCTCTAAAGCAGAGTGTGTTTCTTTTAAGTCGGGCTAGCATTTGTTTCCCAGTCCTAAATGGAGTTGGAATACACATGCAGTTTCTGGTCCTACGAGCAAGAGTTGTTTTCTGGTAAGAAGAGTCACTATTGCGCTCCCTTTGCCATACACAGTGCAAATAGCACTCGAGTCTGTTCCCAGCAAGTACAGTGTATTGGACTGAAGAGGAGCTACGGTTCTAGTCAGTTTCCTATGCAGAGTTGAACCAGATAAGGCCCGTGTGTGTAGGAAGCACAGTTCTTTTGTTCTGAGCAAGCTCACTGTTCGGACCCAATAGAAAACACAGTACACTAGATGAGTGCTCTTTTCTCAAAAGCAGAGTAGGTTTCTAGTACGGCGAGCTAGCGTTTGTTTCCCAGTTCTAAATGGAGTTGAATCACATGCAGTTTGTGGTCCTATGAGCAAGAGTTGTTTTCTGGTAAGAAGAGTCACTATTGTGCTCCCATTGTCACACACAGGGCAAATAGCACTGGCGTCTGTTGCCAGCATGTACAGTGTATTGGACTGACGTGGATCTATTGATCTTGTCAGTTTCCTAATCAGAATTGAACTAGATAAAGCCCGTGTGTGTAGGAAGCACAGTTCTTTTGTTCTGAGCAAGCTCACTGTTCTGGCCCTATAGGAAACACAGAACAGTAGAAGAGTACTCTTTTCTCAAAAGCAGAGAGTGTTTCTTGTAAGGCGAGTTAGCGTTTGTTTCCCAGTCCTAAATGGAGTTGAATCACATGCAGTTTGTGGTCCTACGAGCAAGAGTTGTTTTCTGGTAAGAAGAGTCACTATTGTGCTCCCTTTGTCATACACAGGGCAAATAGCACTGGCGTCTGTTCCCAGCATGTACAGTGTATTGGACTGAAGAGGATCTACTGTTCTTGTCAGTTTGCTAAGCAGAATTGAAATAGATATGGCCGTGTGTAGGAAGCACAGTTCTTTTGTTCTGAGCAAGCTCACTGTTCTGGCCCTATAGGAAACACAGTAGAGTAGATGAGTGATCGTTTCTCAAAAGCAGAGTGTGTTTCTTGTAAGGCGAGCTAGCGTTTGTTTCCCAGTCCTAAATGGCATTGAATCACTTGCAGTTTCTGGTTCTATGAGCAAGAGTAGTTTTCTGGTAAGAAGAGTCACTATTGCGCTCACATTGTCATACATAGTGCAAATAGCACTCGTGTTTGTTCCCAGCATGTACAGTGTATTGGACTGAAGAGGATCTACTGTTCTTGTCAGTTTCCTAAGCAGAGTTGAACGAGATATGGCCCGTGTGTGTAGGAAGCACAGTTCTTTTGTTCTGAGCAAGCTTACTGTTCAGACCCCCTAGGAAACACAGTAGAGTAGAAGAGTGCTCTTTTCTCAAAAGCAGAGTGTGTTTCTTTTAAGGCGAGCTAATGTTTGTTTCCCAGTCCTAAATGGAGTTGAATCCCATGCAGTTTCTGGTCCTATGAGCAAGAGTTGTTTTCTGGTAAGAAGAGTCACTATTGCGCTCCCATTGTCATACACAGGGCAAATAGCACTGGCGTCTGTTCCCAGCATGTACAGTGTATTTGACTGAAGTGGATCTACTGTTCTTGTCAGTTTCCTAAGCAGAATTGAACTAGATATGGCCGTGTGTGTAGGAAGCTAGGTTCTTTTGTTCTGAGCAAGCTCACTGTTCAGACCCCATAGGAAACACAGTAGAGTAGAAGAGTGCCCTTTTCTCAAAAGCAGAGTGTGTTTCTTGTAAGGCGAGCTAGTGTTTGTTTCCCAGTCCTAAATGGAGTTGAATCACATGAAGTTTCTGGTCCTACGAGCAAGAGTTTCTTCTGCTAAGAAGAGTCACTATTGTGCTCCCATTGTCATACACAGGGCAAATAGCACTGGCATCTGTTCCCAGCATGTACAGTGTATTGGACTGAAGAGGATCTACTGTTCTTGTCAGTTTCCTAAGGAGAGTTGAACTAGATATGCCCCGTGTGTGTAGGAAGCACAATTCTTTTGTTCTGAGCAAGGTCACTGTTCTGGCCCTATAGGAAACACAGTAGAGTAGAAGAGTGCTCTTTTCTCAAAAGCAGAGTGTGTTTCTTGTAAGGCGAGCTACCGTTTGTTTCCCAGTCCTAAGTGGAGTTGAGTCACATGCAGTTTTTTGTCCTATGAGCAAGAGTTGTTTTCTGTTAAGACAAGTCACTATTGTGCTCCAATTGCCCTACACAGTGCAAATAGCACTCGCGTCTGTTCCCAGCAAGTACAGTGTATTGGACTGAAGAGGATCTACTGTTCTTTTCAGTTTCCTAAGCAGAGTTGAACTAGATATGGCCCATGTGTGTAGGAAGCACAGTTCTTTTGTTCTGAGCAAGCTCATTGTTTGGACCCCATAGGAAACACAGTAGAGTAGAATAGTGCTCTTTTCTCAAAATCAGAGAGTCTTTCTTGTAAGGCGAGCTAGTGTTTGTTTCCCAGTCCTTAATGGAGTTTAATCACATGCACTTTCTGGTCCTATGAGAAAGAGTTGTTTTCTGGTAAGGAAAGTCCCTATTGCGCTCCCATTGCCATACACAGTGCAAATAGCACTCCCGTCTGTTCCCAGCAAGTACAGTGTATGGGACTGAGAGGAGCTACTGTTCTTGTCAGTTTCCTAAGCAGAGTTGAACTAGATATGGCCCGTGTGTAGGAAGCACAGTTCTTTTGTTCTGAGCAAGCTCACTCTTCTGGCCCTATAGGAACACAGTAGAGTAGAAGAGTGCTCTCTTCTCTAAAGCAGAGTGTGTTTCTTGTAAGGCGAGCTAGCGTTTGTTTCCCAGTCCTAAATGGAGTTGAATCACATGAAGTTTCTGGTCCTACGAGCAAGAGTTGTTTTCTGGTAAGAATAGTCACTATTGCACTGCCTTTGCCATACACAGGAAAAATAGCAATGGCGTCTGTTCCCAGCAAGTACAGTGTATTGGACTTAAGAGGATCTACTGTTCTTGTCAGGTTCCTAAGCAGAGTTGAACTAGATATGGCCCGTGTGTGTAGGAAGCACAGTTATTATGTTCTGAGCAAGCTCACTGTTCTGGCCCTATAGGAAACACAGTAGAGTAGAAGAGTGCTCTTTTCTCAAAAGCAGAGTGTGTTTCTTGTAAGGCAAGCTAGCGTTTTTTTCCCAGTCCTAAATGGAGTTGAATCCCATGCAGTTTCTGGTCCTACGAGCAAGAGTTGTTTTCTGGTAAGGAAAGTCACTATTGTGCTCCCATTGCCATACACAGGGCAAATAGCAATCGCGTCTGTTCCCTGCAAGTACAGTGTATTGGACTGAAGAGGAGCTACTGTTCTTGTCAGTTTTCTAAGCAGAGTTAAACTAGATATGGCCCGTGTGTGTCGGAAGCGCAGTTCTTTTGTTCTTAGCAAGCTCACTGTTCGGACCCCATAGAAAACACAGTACAGTAGATGAGTGCTCTTTTCTCAAAAGCAGAATATATTTCTTTTAAGGCGAGCTTGTGTTTGTTTCCCAGTCCTAAATGGAGTTGAATCACATGCAGTTTCGGGTTCTACGTGCAAGAGTTGCTTTCTGGTAAGAAAAGTCACTATTGCGCTCCCATTGTCAAACACAGTGCAAATAGCCCTGGCGTCTGTTCCCAGCATGTACAGTGTATTGGACTGAAGAGGATCTACTGTTCTTGTCAGGTTCCTAAGCAGAGTTGAACTAGATATGGCCCGTGTGTGTAGGAAGCACAGTGCTTTTGTTCTGAGCAAGCTCACTGTTCTGGCCCTATAGGAAACACATTAGAGTAGAAGAGTGCTCTTTTCTCTAAAGCAGAGTGTGTTTCTTTTAAGTCGGGCTAGCATTTGTTTCCCAGTCCTAAATGGAGTTGGAATACACATGCAGTTTCTGGTCCTACGAGCAAGAGTTGTTTTCTGGTAAGAAGAGTCACTATTGCGCTCCCTTTGCCATACACAGTGCAAATAGCACTCGAGTCTGTTCCCAGCAAGTACAGTGTATTGGACTGAAGAGGAGCTACGGTTCTAGTCAGTTTCCTATGCAGAGTTGAACCAGATAAGGCCCGTGTGTGTAGGAAGCACAGTTCTTTTGTTCTGAGCAAGCTCACTGTTCGGACCCAATAGAAAACACAGTACACTAGATGAGTGCTCTTTTCTCAAAAGCAGAGTATGTTTCTTGTACGGCGAGCTAGCGTTTGTTTCCCAGTTCTAAATGGAGTTGAATCACATGCAGTTTGTGGTCCTATGAGCAAGAGTTGTTTTCTGGTAAGAAGAGTCACTATTGTGCTCCCATTGTCACACACAGGGCAAATAGCACTGGCGTCTGTTGCCAGCATGTACAGTGTATTGGACTGACGTGGATCTATTGATCTTGTCAGTTTCCTAATCAGAATTGAACTAGATAAAGCCCGTGTGTGTAGGAAGCACAGTTCTTTTGTTCTGAGCAAGCTCACTGTTCTGGCCCTATAGGAAACACAGAACAGTAGAAGAGTACTCTTTTCTCAAAAGCAGAGAGTGTTTCTTGTAAGGCGAGTTAGCGTTTGTTTCCCAGTCCTAAATGGAGTTGAATCACATGCAGTTTGTGGTCCTACGAGCAAGAGTTGTTTTCTGGTAAGAAGAGTCACTATTGTGCTCCCTTTGTCATACACAGGGCAAATAGCACTGGCGTCTGTTCCCAGCATGTACAGTGTATTGGACTGAAGAGGATCTACTGTTCTTGTCAGTTTGCTAAGCAGAATTGAAATAGATATGGCCGTGTGTAGGAAGCACAGTTCTTTTGTTCTGAGCAAGCTCACTGTTCTGGCCCTATAGGAAACACAGTAGAGTAGATGAGTGATCCTTTCTCAAAAGCAGAGTGTGTTTCTTGTAAGGCGAGCTAGCGTTTGTTTCCCAGTCCTAAATGGCATTGAATCACTTGCAGTTTCTGGTTCTATGAGCAAGAGTAGTTTTCTGGTAAGAAGAGTCACTATTGCGCTCACATTGTCATACATAGTGCAAATAGCACTCGTGTTTGTTCCCAGCATGTACAGTGTATTGGACTGAAGAGGATCTACTGTTCTTGTCAGTTTCCTAAGCAGAGTTGAACGAGATATGGCCCGTGTGTGTAGGAAGCACAGTTCTTTTGTTCTGAGCAAGCTTACTGTTCAGACCCCCTAGGAAACACAGTAGAGTAGAAGAGTGCTCTTTTCTCAAAAGCAGAGTGTGTTTCTTTTAAGGCGAGCTAATGTTTGTTTCCCAGTCCTAAATGGAGTTGAATCCCATGCAGTTTCTGGTCCTATGAGCAAGAGTTGTTTTCTGGTAAGAAGAGTCACTATTGCGCTCCCATTGTCATACACAGGGCAAATAGCACTGGCGTCTGTTCCCAGCATGTACAGTGTATTTGACTGAAGTGGATCTACTGTTCTTGTCAGTTTCCTAAGCAGAATTGAACTAGATATGGCCGTGTGTGTAGGAAGCTAGGTTCTTTTGTTCTGAGCAAGCTCACTGTTCAGACCCCATAGGAAACACAGTAGAGTAGAACAGTGCCCTTTTCTCAAAAGCAGAGTGTGTTTCTTGTAAGGCGAGCTAGTGTTTGTTTCCCAGTCCTAAATGGAGTTGAATCACATGAAGTTTCTGGTCCTACGAGCAAGAGTTTCTTCTGCTAAGAAGAGTCACTATTGTGCTCCCATTGTCATACACAGGGCAAATAGCACTGGCATCTGTTCCCAGCATGTACAGTGTATTGGACTGAAGAGGATCTACTGTTCTTGTCAGTTTCCTAAGGAGAGTTGAACTAGATATGCCCCGTGTGTGTAGGAAGCACAATTCTTTTGTTCTGAGCAAGGTCACTGTTCTGGCCCTATAGGAAACACAGTAGAGTAGAAGAGTGCTCTTTTCTCAAAAGCAGAGTGTGTTTCTTGTAAGGCGAGCTACCGTTTGTTTCCCAGTCTTAAGTGGAGTTGAGTCACATGCAGTTTTTTGTCCTATGAGCAAGAGTTGTTTTCTGTTAAGACAAGTCACTATTGTGCTCCAATTGCCCTACACAGTGCAAATAGCACTTGCGTCTGTTCCCAGCAAGTACAGTGTATTGGACTGAAGAGGATCTACTGTTCTTTTCAGTTTCCTAAGCAGAGTTGAACTAGATATGGCCCATGTGTGTAGGAAGCACAGTTCTTTTGTTCTGAGCAAGCTCATTGTTTGGACCCCATAGGAAACACAGTAGAGTAGAATAGTGATCTTTTCTCAAAATCAGAGAGTCTTTCTTGTAAGGCGAGCTAGTGTTTGTTTCCCAGTCCTAAATGGAGTTTAATCACATGCACTTTCTGGTCCTATGAGAAAGAGTTGTTTTCTGGTAAGGAAAGTCCCTATTGTGCTCCCATTGCCATACAAAGTGCAAATAGCACTCCCGTCTGTTCCCAGCAAGTACAGTGTATGGGACTGAAGAGGAGCTACTGTTCTTGTCAGTTTCCTAAGCAGAGTTGAACTAGATATGGCCCGTGTGTAGGAAGCACAGTTCTTTTGTTCTGAGCAAGCTCACTCTTCTGGCCCTATAGGAACACAGTAGAGTAGAAGAGTGCTCTCTTCTCTAAAGCAGAGAGTGTTTCTTGTAAGGCGAGCTAGCGTTTGTTTCCCAGTCCTAAATGGAGTTGAATCACATGAAGTTTCTGGTCCTATGAGCAAGAGCTGTTTTATGGTAAGAATAGTCACTATTGCACTGCCTTTGACATACACAGGACAAATAGCACTGGCGTCTGTTCCCAGCAAGTACAGTGTATTGGACTTAAGAGGATCTACTGTTCTTGTCAGGTTCCTAAGCAGAGTTGAACTAGATATGGCCCGTGTGTATAGGAAGCACAGTTATTATGTTCTGAGCAAGCTCACTGTTCTGGCCCTATAGGAAACACAGTAGAGTAGAAGAGTGCTCTTTTCTCAAAAGCAGAGTGTGTTTCTTGTAAGGCAAGGTAGCGTTTTTTTCCCAGTCCTAAATGGAGTTGAATCACATGCAGTTGTTGGTCCCAGGAGCAAGAGTTGTTTTCTGGTAAGGAAAGTCACTATTGCTCTCCCATTGCCATACGCAGTACAAAAAGCACTGGCGTCTGTTGCCAGCAAGTACAGTGTATTGGACTGAAGAGGAGCTACTCTTCTTGTCAGTTTCCTAAGCAGAGTTGAACTAGATATTGCCCGTGTGTGTAGGAAGCACAGTTCTTTTGTTCTGAGCAAGCTCACTGTTCGGACCCAATATGGGACACAGTAGAGAAGAAGAGTGCTCTTTTCTCTAAAGCAGAGTGTGTTTCTTTTAAGGCGAGCTAGCGTTTGTTTCCCAGTCCTAAATGGAGATGAAACAGATGCAGTTTCTGGTCCTACGTACAAGAGTTGTTTTCTGGTAAGGAATGTCACTATTGAGCTCCCATTGCCATACACAGTGCAAACAGCACTCGCGTCTGTTCCCAGCAAGTACAGTGTTGGACTGAAGAGGAGCTACTGTTCTTGTCAGGTTCCTAAGCAGAGTTGAACTACATATGGTTCGTGTGTGTAGGAAGCACAGTTCTTTTGTTCTGAGCAAGCTCACTGTTTGGACCCCATAGGAAACACAGTAGACTAGAAGAGTGCTCTTTTCTCTAAAGCAGAGTGTTTTTCTTGAAAGGCGAGCTAGCGTTTGTTTCCGAGTCCTAAATGGAGTTGAATCCCATGCAGTTTCTGGTACTATGAGCAAAAGATGTTTTCTGGTAAGGAAAGTCACTATTGCGCTGCCATTGTTATACACAGGACAAATAGCACTGGCATCTGTTGCCAGCAAGTACAGTGTATTGGACTGAAGAGGATCTACTGTTCTTGTCAGGTTCCTAAACAGACTTGAACTAGATATGGCCCTGTGTGTAGGAAGCACAGTTTTTTTTGTTCTGAGCAAGCTCACTGTTCGGACCCCATAGGAAACACAGTAGAGTAGAAGAGTGCTCTTTTCTCAAAAGCAGACTGTGTTTCTTGTAAGGGGAGCTAGCGTTTGTTTCCCAGTCCTAAATGGAGTTGAGTCACATGCAGTTTTTTGTCCTATGAGCAAGAGTTGTTTTTCTGGTAAGACGAGTCACTATTGCGCTCCAATTGCCCTACACAGTGCAAATAGCACTGGCGTCTGTTCCCAGCAAGCACAGTGTATTGGACTGAAGAGCATCTACTGTTCTTTTCAGTTTCCTAAGCAGAGTTGAACTAGATATGGCCCATGTGTGTAGGAAGCACAGTTCTTTTGTTCTGAGCAAGCTCATTGTTTGGACCCCATAGGAAACACAGTAGAGTAGAATAGTGCTCTTTGCTCAAAATCAGAGAGTCTTTCTTGTAAGGCGAGCTAGTGTTTGTTTCCCAGTCCTAAATGGAGTTTAAGCACATGCACTTTCTGGTCCTATGAGCAAGAGTTGTTTTCTGGTAAGGAAAGTCCCTATTGCGCTCCCATTGCCATACACAGTGCAAATAGCACTCCCGTCTGTTCCCAGCAAGTACAGTGTATGGGACTGAAGAGGAGCTACTGTTCTTGTCAGTTTCCTAAGCAGAGTTGAACTAGATATGGCCCGTGTGTAGGAAGCACAGTTCTTTTGTTCTGAGCAAGCTCACTCTTCTGGCCCTATAGGAACACAGTTGAGTAGAATAGTGCTCTTTTCTCAAAAGCAGAGTGTGTTTCTTGTAAATCGAGCTAGCATGTTTCCCAGTCGTAAATGGAGTTGAATCACATGCAGTTTCTGTTCCTATGAGCAAGAGTTGTTTTCTGGTAAGAGGAGTCACTATTGCGCTCCCATTGCCATACATAGAGCAAATAGCACACGATTCTGTTCCCAGCAAGTACAGTGTATTGGACTGAAGAGGATCTACTCTTCTTGTCAGTTTCCTAAGCAGAATTGAACTAGTTATGGCCGTGTGTGTACGAAGCCCAGTTCTTTTGTTCTGATCAAGTACACTATTCTGGCGATATAGGAAACATGTAGAGTAGAAGAGTGCTCTTTTCTCAAAAGCAGAATGTGTTTCTTGTAAGGCGACCTAGCGTTTGTTTCCCAGTCCTAAATGGAGTTGAATCACATGCAGTTTCTGGTCCTACGAGCAAGAGTTGTTTTCTGGTAAGAAGAGTCACTATTGTGCTATCATTGCCATACACAGTGCAAATAGCACTCGCGTCTGTTCCCAGCAAGTACAGTGTATTGGACAGAAGAAACTCTACTGTTCTTGTCAGTTTCCTAATCAGAGTTGAACTAGATATGGCCCGTGTGTGGAGGAAGCACAGTTCTTTTGTTCTGAGCAAGCTCACTTTTCGGACCCCATGGGAAACACAGTAGAGTAGAAGTGTGCTCTTTTTTCAAAAGCAGAGTGTGTTTCTTGTAAGGCTAGCTAGTGTTTGTTTCCCAGTTAGAAACGGAGTTGAATCCCATGCAGTTTCTGGTCCTACAACCAAGAGTTGTTTTCTGGTAAGAAGAGTCACTATTGTGCTCCCATTGCCATACACAGTGCAAATAGCACTCGCGTCTGCTCCCAGCAAGTACAGTGTATTGGAAAGAAGCAGAGCTGCTGTTCTTGTCAGTTTCCTAAGCAGAATTGAACTAGATATAGCCCGTGTGGGTAGGAAGCACAGTTCTTTGGTTCTGAGCAAGCTCACTGTTCTGGCCCTATAGGAAACACAGTAGAGGAGAAGAGTGCTCTTTTCTCAAAAGTAGAGTGTTTTTCTTGTAAGGAGAGCTAGCGTTTGTTTCCCAGTCCTAAATGCAGTTGAATCACATGCAGTTTCTGATCCTACGAGCAAGAGTTGTTTTCTGGTAAGAAGAGTCACTATTGCGCTTCCATTGCCATACACATTGCAAATAGCACTCGCTTTTTTTCCCAGCAAGTACAGTGTATTGGACAAAATAGGAGATACTGTTCTTGTCAGTTTCATAAGCAGAATTGAACTAGATATGGCCCGTGTGTGTAGGAAGCACAGTTCTTTTGTTCTGAGGAAGCTCACTGTTCTGGCCTTATAGGAAACACAGCAGAGCAGAAGAGTGCTCTTTTCTCAAAAGCGAGTGTGTTTCTTGTAAGGCGAGCTAGCGTTTGTTTCCCAATCCTAAATGGAGTTGAATCACATGCAGTTTCTGGTCCTACGAGCAAGAGTTGTTTTCTGGTAAGAAGAGTCACTATTGCGCTCCCATTGTCATACACAGTGCAAATATCACTGGCGTATGTTCCCAGCAAGTACAGAGTATTGGACTGAAGAGGAGATACTGTTCTTGTCAGTTTTCTAAGCAGAGTTGAACTAGATATGGCCCCTGTGTGTACGAAGCACAATTCTTTTGTTCTGAGCAAGCTCACTGTTTGGACCCCATAGGAAACACAGTAGAGTAGAAGAGTGCTCTTTTTTCAAAAGCCGAGTGTGTTTCTTGAAAGGCGACCTAACGTTTGCTTCCCAGACCTAAATGGAGTTGAATTCCATGCAGTTTCTGTTCCTACGAGCAAGAGTTGTTTTCTGGTAAGAAGAGTCACCATTACTCTCCCATTGTCATACACAGGGCAAATAGCACTGGCGTCTGTTCCCAGCATGTACATTGTATTGGACTGAAGAGGATCTACTGTTCTTGTCAGTTTCCTAAGCAGAGTTGAACTAGTTATGGCCCTTGTGTGTAGGAAGCACAGTTCTTTTGTTCTGAGCAAGCTCACTGTTCTGGCCCTGGGGTAAACACAGTAGAGTAGATGAGTGCTCTTTTCTCAAAAGCAGAGTGTGTTTCTTGTAAGGCGAGCTAGCGTTTGATTCCCAGTCCTAAATGGAGTTGAATCCCTTGCAGATTCTGGTCCTACGAGCAAGAGTTTTTTTCTGGTAAGAAGAGTCACTATTGTGCTATCATTGCCATAAACAGGGCAAATAGCAATCGCATCTGTTCCCAGCAAGTACAGTGTATTGGACTGAAGAGGAGCTACTGTTCTTGTCAGTTTTCTAAGCAGAGTTAAACTAGATATGGCCCGTGAGTGTCGGAAGCACAGTTCTTTTGTTTTTAGCAAGCTCACTGTTCGGACCCCATAGAAAACACAGTACAGTAGATGAGTGCTCTTTTCTCAAAAGCAGAATATATTTCTTTTAAGGGGAGCTAGTGTTTGTTTCCCAGTCCTAAATGGAGTTGAATCACATGCAGTTTCGGGTTCTACGTGCAAGAGTTGCTTTCTGGTAAGAAAAGTCACTATTACGCTCCCATTGTCACACACAGTGCAAATAGCACTGGCGTCTGTTCCCAGCATGTACAGTGTATTGGACTGAAGAGGATCTACTGTTCTTGTCAGGTTCCTAAGCAGAGTTGAACTAGATATGGCCCGTGTGTGTAGGAAGCACAGTGCTTTTGTTCTGAGCAAGCTCACTGTTCTGGCCCTATAGGAAACACAGTAGAGTAGAACAGTGCTTTTTTCTCTAAAGCAGAGTGTGTTTCTTTTAAGTCGAGCTAGCATTTGTTTCCCAGTCCTAAATGGAGTTGGAATACACATGCAGTTTCTGGTCCTACGAGCAAGAGTTGTTTTCTGGTAAGAAGAGTCACTATTGCGCTCCCTTTGCCATACACAGTGCAAATAGCACTCGAGTCTGTTCCCAGCAAGTACAGTGTATTGGACTGAAGAGGAGCTACGGTTCTAGTCAGTTTCCTATGCAGAGTTGAACTAGATAAGGCCCGTGTGTGTAGGAAGCACAGTTCTTTTGTTCTGAGCAAGCTCACTGTTCGGACCCCATAGAAAACACAGTACAGTAGATGAGTGCTCTTTTCTCAAAAGCAGAGTATGTTTCTTGTACGGCGAGCTAGCGTTTGTTTCCCAGTCCTGAATGGAGTTGAATCACATGCAGTTTTTGGTCCTACGAGCAAGAGTTGTTTTCTGGTAAGAAGAGTCACTATTGTGCTCCCATTGTCACACACAGGGCAAATAGCACTGGCGTCTGTTGCCAGCATTTACAGTGTATTGGACTGAAGTGGATCTATTGATCTTGTCAGTTTCCTAAGCAGAATTGAACTAGATAGGGCCCGTGTGTGTAGGCAGCACAGTTCTTTTGTTCTGAGCAAGCTCACTGTTCTGGCCATATAGGAAACACAGTAGAGTAGATGAGTGCTCTTTTCTCAGAAGCAGAGTGTGTTTCTTGTAAGGCGAGCTAGCGTTTGTTTCCCAGTTCTGAAAGGAGTTGAATCACATGCAGTTTTGGGTCCTACCAGCAAGAGTTGTTTTCTGGTAAGAAGAGTAACTATTGTGCTCCCATTTCCATACACAGTGCAAATAGCACTCGCGTCTGTTCCCAGCAAGTACAGTGTATTGGACTGAGGAGGAGCTACTGTTCTTGTCAGTTTCCTAAGCAGAGTTGAACTAGATATGGCACGTGTGTGTAGGAAGCACAGTTCTTTGGTTGTGAGCAAGCTCACTGTTCGGACACCATAGGAAACACAGTAGAGTAGAAGAGTGCTCTTTTTTCAAATGCAGGGTGTGTTTCTTTTAAGGCAATCTAGCCTTTGTTTCCCAGTCCTAAATGGAGTTGAAATACACATGCAGTTTCTAGTCCTAGGAGCAAGAGTTGTTTTCTGGTAAGAAGAGTCACTATTCCGCTCCCGTTGCCATACACAGTACAAATAGCACTCGCGTCTGTTCTCAGCAATACAGTGTATTGGACTCAAGAGGAGCTACTGTTCTTGTCACTTTCCTAAAAAGAGTTGAACTAGGTATGGCCCGAGTGTGTAGGAAGCACAGTTCTTTTCTTCTGAGCAAGATCACTGTTCGGACCCCATAGGAAACACAGTAAAGACAAGAGTGCTCTTTTCTCAAAAGCAGAGTGTGTTTCTTGTAAAGCAAGCTAGTGTTTTTTTCCCAGTCCTAAATGGAGTTGAATCACATGCAGTTTCTTCTCTTACGAGCAAGAGTTGTTTTCTGGTAAGAAGAGTCACTATTGCGCTCCCATTGTCATACACAGGGCAAATAGCACTGGCGTCTGTTTCCAGCATGTATAGTTTATTGGACTGAAGAGGATCTATTCTTCTTGTCAGGTTAATAAGCAGAGTTTAACTAGATATGGTCCGTGTGTGTAGGAAGCACAGTTCTTTTGTTCTGAGCAAGCTCACTGTTTGGACCCCATAGAAAACACAGTAGAGTAGAAGAGTGCTCTTTTCTCAAAAGCAGAGTATGTTACTTGTAAGGCGAGCTAGCGTTTGTTTCCCAGTCCTAAATGGAGTTGAATCACATGCAGTTTCGGGTCCACGAGCAAGAGTTTTTTCTGGTAAGAGGAGTCACTATTGTGCTTTCATTGTCATACACAGGGCAAATAGCACTGGCTTCTGTTCCCAGCAAGTACAGTGTATTGGACTGAAGAGAATCTGCTGTTCTTGTCAGTTTCCTAAGCAGAATTGAAATAGATATGGCCTGTGTGTGTAGTCAGCACAGTTCATTGTTCTGAGCAAGCTCACTGTACTGGCCCTATAAAAAGCACAGTAGAGTAGAAGAGTGCTCTTTTCTCAAAAGCAGAGTGTGTTTCTTGTAAGGTGAGCTAGCGTTTGTTTCCCAGTCCTAAATGGAGTTGAATCACATGCAGTTTTTGGTCCTACGAGCAAGAGTTGTTTTCTGGTAAGGGAATTCACTATTGTGCTCCCATTGCCATACACAGTGCAAATAGCACTCGTGTCTGTTCACAGCGAGTACAGTGTATTGGACTGACGAGGAGCTCTTTTCTTGTCAGTTTCCTAAGCAGAATTGAACTAGATAAGGCCCGTGTGTGTAGGAAGCACAGTTCTTTTGTTCTGAGCAAGCTCACTTTTCGGAACAATTAGGAAACACAGTAGAGTAGTAGAGTGCTCTTTTCTCAAAAGCAGAGTGTGTTTCTTTAAGGCGAGCTAGTGTTTGTTTCCCAGTCAGAAATGGAGTTGAATCCCATGCAGTTTCTGGTCCTAGGAGCAAGAGTTTTTTCCTGGTAAGGAAAGTCACTATTGCGCTTCCATTGCCATACACTGTGCAAATACCACACGCGTCTGCTTCCAGCAAGTACCGTGTATTGGACTGAAGAGGATCTACTGTTCTTGTCACTTTCCTAAGCAGAATTGAACTAGATATGGCCGTGTGTGTAGGAAGCGCAGTTCTTTTGTTCTGAGCAAGCTCACTGTTTGGACCACATAGGAAACACAGTAGAGTAGAAGTGTGCTCTTTTCTCAAAAGCAGAGTGTGTTTCTTGTAAGGCGAGCTAGTGTTTGTTTCCCAGTCAGAAATGGAGTTGAATGCCATGCAGTTTCTGGTCCTACGAGCAAGAGTTGTTTTCTGGTAAGAAGAGTCACTATTGTCCTCCCATTGTCATGAACAGGGCAAATTGCAATGGTGTCTGTTCCCAGCATGTACAGTGTATTGGACTGGGGAGGATCTACTGTTCTTTTCAGGTTCCTAAGCAGAGTTGAACTAGATATCGTCCGTGTGTGTAGGTAGCACAGTTTTTTTGTTGTGAGCAAGCTCACTGTTCTGGCCCTATAGGAAACACAGGAAAGTAGAAGAGTGCTCTTTTTTCAAAAGCAGAGTGTGTTTCTTGTAATGCTAGCTAGCATTTGTTTCCCAGTCCTAAATGGAATTGAATCACATGCAGTTTCTGGTGCTACAAGCAAGAGCTGTTTTCTGGTAAGAAGAGTCACTATTGTGCTCCCATTGTCATATACAGGGCAAATAAAACTGGCGTCTGTTCCCAGCAAGTACAGTGTATTGGACTGAAGAGGATCTACTGTTCTTGTCAGTTTTCTAAGCAGAATTCAACTAGATATGGCCCGTGTGTGTAGGAAGCACAGTTCTTTTGTTCCTAGCAAGATCACTGTTCGGACCCCATACGAAACACAGTAGAGTAGAAGAGTGCTCTTTTCTCAAAAGCAGAGTGTGTTTCTTGTAAAGAGAGCTAGTGTTTTTTTCCCAGTCCTAAATGGAGTTGAAACACATGCAGTTTCAGGTCCTACGAGCAAGAGTTTTTTTCTGGTAAGAGGAGTCACTATTGCGCTCCCATTGTAATACACAGGGCAAATAGCAATGGCGTCTGTTCCCAGGATGTACAGTGTATTGGAGTGAAGAGGATCTACTGTTCCTGTCAGGTTTCTAAGCAGAGTTGAACTAGATATGGTCCGTGTGTAGGAAGCACAGTTCAGTTTTTCTGAGCAAGCTCACTGTTTTGGCCCTATAGGAAACACAGTAGAGTAATAGAGTGCTCTTTTCTCAAAAGCAGAGTGTGTTTCTTGTAAGGCGAGCTAGCGTTTATTTCCCAGTTCTAAATGGAGATGAATTACTTGCAGTTTTCGGTCCTATGAGCAAGAGTTGTTTTCTGTTAAGGATAGGCTATTGTGCTCCCATTGCCATACACAGTGCAAATAGCACTCGCGTCTGTTCACAGCGAGTACAGTGTATTGGACTAAGGAGGATCTACTGTTCTTGTCAGGTTCCTAAGCAGAGTTGAACTAGATATCGTCCGTGTGTGTAGGAAGCACAGTTTTTTTGTTCTGAGCAAGCTCACTGTTCTGGCCCTATAGGAAACACAGTAGAGTAGAAGAGTGCTCTTTTCTCAAAAGCAGAGTGTTTTTCTTGTAAGGAGAGCTAGCGTTTTTTTCCCAGTCAGAAATGGAGTTGAATCACATGCAGTTTGTGGTCCTATGAGCAAGAGTTGTTTTCTTGTAAGAAGAGTCACTATTGTGCTCCCATTGTCATACACAGGGCAAATAGCACTGAGGTCTGTTCCCAGCAAGTACAGTGTATTGGACTGAAGAGGATCTACTGTTCTTGTCAGTTTCCTAAGCAGAGTTGAACTAGATATTGCCCGTGTGTGTAGGAAGCACAGTTCTTTTGTTCTGAGCAAGCTCACTGTTCTGGGCCTATAGGAAACACTGTAGAGTAGAAGACCGCTCTTTTCTCAAAAGCAGAGTGTGTTTCTTGTAAGGCAAGCTAGTGTTTGTTTCCCAGTCAGAAATGGAGTTGAATCCCATGCAGTTTCTGGTCATAGGAGCAAGAGTTTTTTCTGGTAAGGAAAGTCACTATTGCGCTTCCATTGCCATACACTGTGCAAATACCACACGCGTCTGCTTCCAGCAAGTACCGTGTATTGGACTGAAGAGGAACTACTGTTCTTGTCAGTTTCCTAAGCAGAGTTGAACTAGATATGGCCCGTGTGTGTACAAAGCACAGTTCTTTTGTTCTGAGCAAGCTCACTGTTCGGAACAATTAGGAAACACAGTAGAGTAGAAGAGTGCTCTTTTTTCAAAAGCCGAGTGTGTTTCTTGTAAGTCGAGCTAGCGTTTGTTTCCCAGACCTACATGGAGTTGAATCCCATGCAGTTTCTAGTCCTAGGAGCAAGAGTTGTTTTCTGGCAAAAGAGTCACTATTGAGCTCCGATTGCCATACACAGTGCAAATAGCACTCGCGTCTGTTCCCAGCAAGTACAGTGTATTGGACTGAAGAGGAGCTACTGTTCTTGTCAGTTTCCTAAGCAGAATTGAACTAGATATGGCCCCTGTGTGTGGGAACCACAGTTCTTTTGTTCTGAGCAAGCTCACTGTTCGGACCCCATAGAAAACACAATAGAGTAGAAGAGTGCTCTGTTCTCAAAAGCAGATTGTGTTTCTTGTAAGGCGAGCTAGCGTTTGTTTCACAGTCCTAAATGGAGTTGAATCACATGCACTTTCGGGTCCTAAGAGCAAGAGTTGTTTTCTGGTAAGAAGATTCACTATTGCGCTCCCTTGTCATACACAGGGCAAATATCACTGGCGTCTGTTCCCAGCAAGTACAGTGTATTGGACTGAAGAGGATCTACTGTTCTTGTCAGTTACCTAAGCAGAATTGAAATAGATATGGCCCGTGTGTGTAGTCAGCACAGTTCTTTTGTTCTGAGCAAGCTCACTGTTCTGTCCCTATAGGAAACACAGGAAAGTAGAAGAGTGCTCTTTTCTCAAAAGCAGAGTGTGTTTCTTGTAAGGCTAGCTAGCATTTGTTTCCCAGTCCTAAATGGAATTGAATCACATGCAGTTTCTGGTGCTACAAGCAAGAGCTGTTTTCTGGTAAGAAGAGTCACTATTGTGCTCCCATTGTCATACACAGGGCAAATAGCACTGGCTTCTGTTCCCAGCAAGTACAGTGTATTGGACTGAAGAGGATCTACTGTTCTTGTCAGTTTTCTAAGCAGAATTCAACTAGATATGGCCCGTGTGTTTAGGAAGCACAGTTCTTTTGTTGTGAGCAAGAATACTGTTCAGACCCCATTGGAAACACAGTAGAGTAGAAGAGTGCTCTTTTCTCAAAAGCAGAGTGTGTTTCTTGTAAAGTGAGCTAGTTTTTTTTCCCCAGTCCTAAATGGAGTTGAATCACATGCAGTTTCGGGTCCTACGAGCAAGAGTTTTTTCTGGTAAGAGGAGTCACTATTGCGCTCCCATTGTCATACACAGGGCAAATAGCAATGGCGTCTGTTCCCAGCATGTACAGTGTATTGGAGTGAAGAGGATCTACTGTTCTTGTCAGGTTCCTAAGCAGAGTTGAACTAGATATGGTCCGTGTGTAGGAAGCACCGTTCAGTTGTTCTGAGCCAGCTCACTGTTCTGGCACTATAAGAAACACAGTAGAGTAGAAGAGTGCTCTTTTCTCAAAAGCAGAGTGTGTTTCTTGTAAGGCGAGCTAGCGTTTGTTTCTCAGTCCTAAATGGAGTTGAATCACATGCAGTTTCTGATCCTACGAGCAAGAGTTGTTTTCTGGTAAGAAGAGTCACTATTGCGCTTCCATTGCCATACACATTGCAAATAGCACTCGCTTTTTTTCCCAGCAAGTACAGTGTATTGGACAAAATAGGAGATACTGTTCTTGTCAGTTTCATAAGCAGAATTGAACTAGATATGGCCCGTGTGTGTAGGAAGCACAGTTCTTTTGTTCTGAGGAAGCTCACTGTTCTGGCCTTATAGGAAACACAGTAGAGCAGAAGAGTGCTCTTTTCTCAAAAGCGAGTGTGTTTCTTGTAAGGCGAGCTAGCGTTTGTTTCCCAATCCTAAATGGAGTTGAATCACATGCAGTTTCTGGTCCTACGAGCAAGAGTTGTTTTCTGGTAAGAAGAGTCACTATTGCGCTCCCATTGTCATACACAGTGCAAATATCACTGGCGTCTGTTCCCAGCAAGTACAGAGTATTGGACTGAAGAGGAGATACTGTTCTTGTCAGTTTTCTAAGCAGAGTTGAACTAGATATGGCCCCTGTGTGTACGAAGCACAGTTCTTTTGTTCTGAGCAAGCTCACTGTTTGGACCCCATAGGAAACACAGTAGAGTAGAAGAGTGCTCTTTTTTCAAAAGCCGAGTGTGTTTCTTGAAAGGCGACCTAACGTTTGCTTCCCAGACCTAAATGGAGTTGAATTCCATGCAGTTTCTGTTCCTACGAGCAAGAGTTGTTTTCTGGTAAGAAGAGTCACCATTACTCTCCCATTGTCATACACAGGGCAAATAGCACTGGCGTCTGTTCCCAGCATGTACATTGTATTGGACTGAAGAGGATCTACTGTTCTTGTCAGTTTCCTAAGCAGAGTTGAACTAGTTATGGCCCTTGTGTGTAGGAAGCACAGTTCTTTTGTTCTGAGCAAGCTCACTGTTCTGGCCCTGGGGTAAACACAGTAGAGTAGATGAGTGCTCTTTTCTCAAAAGCAGAGTGTGTTTCTTGTAAGGCGAGCTAGCGTTTGATTCCCAGTCCTAAATGGAGTTGAATCCCTTGCAGATTCTGGTCCTACGAGCAAGAGTTTTTTTCTGGTAAGAAGAGTCACTATTGTGCTATCATTGCCATAAACAGGGCAAATAGCAATCGCATCTGTTCCCAGCAAGTACAGTGTATTGTACTGAAGAGGAGCTACTGTTCTTGTCAGTTTTCTAAGCAGAGTTAAACTAGATATGGCCCGTGAGTGTCGGAAGCACAGTTCTTTTGTTTTTAGCAAGCTCACTGTTCGGACCCCATAGAAAACACAGTACAGTAGATGAGTGCTCTTTTCTCAAAAGCAGAATATATTTCTTTTAAGGGGAGCTAGTGTTTGTTTCCCAGTCCTAAATGGAGTTGAATCACATGCAGTTTCGGGTTCTACGTGCAAGAGTTGCTTTCTGGTAAGAAAAGTCACTATTACGCTCCCATTGTCACACACAGTGCAAATAGCACTGGCGTCTGTTCCCAGCATGTACAGTGTATTGGACTGAAGAGGATCTACTGTTCTTGTCAGGTTCCTAAGCAGAGTTGAACTAGATATGGCCCGTGTGTGTAGGAAGCACAGTGCTTTTGTTCTGAGCAAGCTCACTGTTCTGGCCCTATAGGAAACACAGTAGAGTAGAACAGTGCTTTTTTCTCTAAAGCAGAGTGTGTTTCTTTTAAGTCGAGCTAGCATTTGTTTCCCAGTCCTAAATGGAGTTGGAATACACATGCAGTTTCTGGTCCTACGAGCAAGAGTTGTTTTCTGGTAAGAAGAGTCACTATTGCGCTCCCTTTGCCATACACAGTGCAAATAGCACTCGAGTCTGTTCCCAGCAAGTACAGTGTATTGGACTGAAGAGGAGCTACGGTTCTAGTCAGTTTCCTATGCAGAGTTGAACTAGATAAGGCCCGTGTGTGTAGGAAGCACAGTTCTTTTGTTCTGAGCAAGCTCACTGTTCGGACCCCATAGAAAACACAGTACAGTAGATGAGTGCTCTTTTCTCAAAAGCAGAGTATGTTTCTTGTACGGCGAGCTAGCGTTTGTTTCCCAGTCCTAAATGGAGTTGAATCACATGCAGTTTTTGGTCCTACGAGCAAGAGTTGTTTTCTGGTAAGAAGAGTCACTATTGTGCTCCCATTGTCACACACAGGGCAAATAGCACTGGCGTCTGTTGCCAGCATGTACAGTGTATTGGACTGAAGTGGATCTATTGATCTTGTCAGTTTCCTAAGCAGAATTGAACTAGATAGGGCCCGTGTGTGTAGGCAGCACAGTTCTTTTGTTCTGAGCAAGCTCACTGTTCTGGCCATATAGGAAACACAGTAGAGTAGATGAGTGCTCTTTTCTCAGAAGCAGAGTGTGTTTCTTGTAAGGCGAGCTAGCGTTTGTTTCCCAGTTCTGAAAGGAGTTGAATCACATGCAGTTTTTGGTCCTACCAGCAAGAGTTGTTTTCTGGTAAGAAGAGTAACTATTGTGCTCCCAATTCTATACACAGTGCAAATAGCACTCGCGTCTGTTCCCAGCAAGTACAGTGTATTGGACTGAGGAGGAGCTACTGTTCTTGTCAGTTTCCTAAGCAGAGTTGAACTAGATATGGCACGTGTGTGTAGGAAGCACAGTTCTTTTGTTGTGAGCAAGCTCACTGTTCGGACACCATAGGAAACACAGTAGAGTAGAACAGTGCTCTTTTTTCAAATGCAGGGTGTGTTTCTTTTAAGGCAATCTAGCCTTTGTTTCCCAGTCCTAAATGGAGTTGAAATACACATGCAGTTTCTAGTCCTAGGAGCAAGAGTTGTTTTCTGGTAAGAAGAGTCACTATTCCGCTCCCGTTGCCATACACAGTAGAAATAGCACTCGCGTCTGTTCTCAGCAATACAGTGTATTGGACTCAAGAGGAGCTACTGTTCTTGTCACTTTCCTAAAAAGAGTTGAACTAGGTATGGCCCGAGTGTGTAGGAAGCACAGTTCTTTTGTTCTGAGCAAGATCACTGTTTGGACCCCATAGGAAACACAGTGAAGACAAGAGTGCTCTTTTCTCAAAAGCAGAGTGTGTTTCTTGTAAAGCAAGCTAGTGTTTTTTTCCCAGTCCTAAATGGAGTTGAATCACATGCAGTTTCTTCTCTTACGAGCAAGAGTTGTTTTCTGGTAAGAAGAGTCACTATTGCGCTCCCATTGTCATATACAGGGCAAATAGCACTGGCGTCTGTTTCCAGCATGTATAGTTTATTGGACTGAAGAGGATCTACTCTTCTTGTCAGGTTAATAAGCAGAGTTTAACTAGATATGGTCCGTGTGTGTAGGAAGCACAGTTCTTTTGTTCTGAGCAAGCTCACTGTTTGGACCCCATAGAAAACACAGTAGAGTAGAAGAGTGCTCTTTTCTCAAAAGCAGAGTATGTTACTTGTAAGGCGAACTAGCGTTTGTTTCCCAGTCCTAAATGGAGTTGAATCACATGCAGTTTCGGGTCCTACGAGCAAGAGTTTTTTCTGGTAAGAGGAGTCACTATTGTGCTTTCATTGTCATACACAGGGCAAATAGCACTGGCTTCTGTTCCCAGCAAGTACAGTGTATTGGACTGAAGAGAATCTGCTGTTCTTGTCAGTTTCCTAAGCAGAATTGAAATAGATATGGCCTGTGTGTGTAGTCAGCACAGTTCATTGTTCTGAGCAAGCTCACTGTACTGGCCCTATAAAAAGCACAGTAGAGTAGAAGAGTGCTCTTTTCTCAAAAGCAGAGTGTGTTTCTTGTAAGGTGAGCTAGCGTTTGTTTCCCAGTCCTAAATGGAGTTGAATCACATGCAGTTTTTGGTCCTACGAGCAAGAGTTGTTTTCTGGTAAGGGAATTCACTATTGTGCTCCCATTGCCATACACAGTGCAAATAGCACTCGCGTCTGTTCACAGCGAGTACAGTGTATTGGACTGACGAGGAGCTCTTTTCTTGTCAGTTTCCTAAGCAGAATTGAACTAGATAAGGCCCGTGTGTGTAGGAAGCACAGTTCTTTTGTTCTGAGCAAGCTCACTTTTCGGAACAATTAGGAAACACAGTAGAGAGTAGAGTGCTCTTTTCTCAAAAGCAGAGTGTGTTTCTTTAAGGCGAGCTAGTGTTTGTTTCCCAGTCAGAAATGGAGTTGAATGCCATGCAGTTTCTGGTCCTACGAGCAAGAGTTGTTTTCTGGTAAGAAGAGTCACTATTGTGCTCCCATTGTCATGCACAGGGCAAATTACAATGGTGTCTGTTCCCAGCATGTACAGTGTATTGGACTGAAGAGGATCTACTGTTCTCATCAGGTTCCTAAGCAGAGTTGAACTAGATATCGTCCGTGTGTGTAGGAAGCACAGTTTTTTTGTTCTGAGCAAGCTCACTGTTCTGGCCCTATAGGAAACACAGTAGAGTAGAAGAGTGCTGTTTTCTCAAAAGCAGAGTGTTTTTCTTGTAAGGGAGCTAGCGTTTGTTTCCCAGTCAGAAATTGAGTTGAATCACATGCAGTTTGTGGTCCTACGCGCAAGAGTTGTTTTCTTGTAAGAAGAGTCACTATTGTGCTCCCATTGTCATACACAGGGCAAATAGCACTGAGGTCTGTTCCCAGCAAGTACAGTGTATTGGACTGAAGAGGATCTACTGTTCTTGTCACTTTCCTAAGCAGAGTTGAACTACATATTGCCGTGTGTGTAGGAAGCACAGTTCTTTTGTTCTGAGCAAGCTCACTGTTCTGGCCCTATAGGAAACACTGTAGAGTAGAAGACCGCTCTTTTCTCAAAAGCAGAGTGTGTTTCTTGTAAGGCAAGCTAGTGTTTGTTTCCCAGTCAGAAATGGAGTTGAATCCCATGCAGTTTCTGGTCCTAGGAGCAAGAGATTTTTCCAGGTAAGGAAAGTCACTATTGCGCTTCCATTGCCATACACTGTGCAAATACCACACGCGTCTGCTTCCAGCAAGTACCGTGTATTGGACTGAAGAGGATCTACTGTTCTTGTCACTTTCCTAAGCAGAATTGAACTAGATATGGCCGTGTGTGTTGGAAGCGCAGTTCTTTTGTTCTGAGCAAGTTCACTGTTTGGACCACATAGGAAACACAGTAGAGTAGAAGAGTGCTCTTTTCTCAAAAGCAGAGTGTGTTTCTTGTAAGGCGAGCTAGCGTTTATTTCCCAGTTCTAAATGGAGTTCAATCACATGCAGTTTTCGGTCCTATGAGCAAGAGTTGTTTTCTGGTAAGGATAGGCTATTGTGCCCCAATTGCCATACACAGTGCAAATAGCACTCGCGTCTGTTCACAGCGAGTACAGTGTATTGGACTGAGGAGGATCTACTGTTCTTGTCAGGTTCCTAAGCAGAGTTGAACTAGATATCGTCCGTGTGTGTAGTAAGCACAGTTTTTTTGTTCTGAGCAAGCTCACTGTTCTGGCCCTATAGGAAACACAGTAGAGTAGAAGAGTGCTCTTTTCTCAAAAGCAGAGTGTTTTTCTTGTAAGGCGAGCTAGCGTTTGTTTCCCAGTCAGAAATGGAGTTGAATCACATGCAGTTTGTGGTCCTATGAGCAAGAGTTGTTTTCTTGTAAGAAGAGTCACTATTGTGCTCCCATTGTCATACACAGGGCAAATAGCACTGAGGTCTGTTCCCAGCAAGTACAGTGTATTGGACTGAAGAGGATCTACTGTTCTTGTCAGTTTCCTAAGCAGAGTTGAACTACATATTGCCGTGTGTGTAGGAAGCACAGTTCTTTTGTTCTGAGCAAGCTCACTGTTCTGGCCCTATAGGAAACACTGTAGAGTAGAAGACCGCTCTTTTCTCAAAAGCAGAGTGTTTTTCTTGTAAGGTGAGCTAGCGTTTGTTTCCCAGTCAGAAATGGAGTTGAATCCCATGCAGTTTCTGGTCCTAGGAGCAAGAGTTTTTTCCTGGTAAGGAAAGTCACTATTGCGCTTCCATTGCCATACACTGTGCAAATACCACACGCGTCTGCTTCCAGCAAGTACCGTGTATTGGACTGAAGAGGATCTACTGTTCTTGTCACTTTCCTAAGCAGAATTGAACTAGATATGGCCGTGTGTGTAGGAAGCGCAGTTCTTTTGTTCTGAGCAAGCTCACTGTTTGGACCACATAGGAAACACAGTAGAGTAGAATAGTGCTCTTTTCTCAAAAGCAGAGTGTGTTTCTTGTAAGGCGAGCTAGCGTTTATTTCCCAGGTCTAAATGGAGTTCAATCACATGCAGTTTTCGGTCCTATGAGCAAGAGTTGTTTTCTGGTAAGGATAGGCTATTGCGCCCCCATTGCCATACACAGTGCAAATAGCACTCGCTTCTGTTCACAGCGAGTACAGTGTATTGGACTGAGGAGGATCTACTGTTCTTGTCAGGTTCCTAAGCAGAGTTGAACTAGATATCGTCCGTGTGTGTAGGAAGCACAGTTTTTTTGTTCTGAGCAAGCTCACTGTTCTGGCCCTATAGGAAACACAGTAGAGTAGAAGAGTGCTCTTTTCTCAAAAGCAGAGTGTTTTTCTTGTAAGGCGAGCTAGCGTTTGTTTCCCAGTCAGAAATGGAGTTGAATCACATGCAGTTTGTGGTCCTATGAGCAAGAGTTGTTTTCTTGTAAGAAGAGTCACTATTGTGCTCCCATTTTCATACACAGGGCAAATAGCACTGAGGTCTGTTCCCAGCAAGTACAGTGTATTGGACTGAAGAGGATCTACTGTTCTTGTCAGTTTCCTAAGCGGAGTTGAACTACATATTGCCGTGTGTGTAGGAAGCACAGTTCTTTTGTTCTGAGCAAGCTCACTGTTCTGGCCCTATAGGAAACACTGTAGAGTAGAAGACCGCTCTTTTCTCAAAAGCAGAGTGTGTTTCTTGTAAGGCAAGCTAGTGTTTGTTTCCCAGTCAGAAATGGAGTTGAATCCCATGCAGTTTCTGGTCCTAGGAGCAAGAGATTTTTCCTGGTAAGGAAAGTCACTATTGCGATTCCATTGCCATACACTGTGCAAATACCACACGCGTCTGCTTCCAGCAAGTACCGTGTATTGGACTGAAGAGGATCTACTGTTCTTGTCACTTTCCTAAGCAGAATTGAACTAGATATGGCCGTGTGTGTTGGAAGCGCAGTTCTTTTGTTCTGAGCAAGCTCACTGTTTGGACCACATAGGAAACACAGTAGAGTAGAAGAGTGCTCTTTTCTCAAAAGCAGAGTGTGTTTCTTGTAAGGCGAGCTAGCGTTTATTTCCCAGTTCTAAATGGAGTTCAATCACATGCAGTTTTCGGTTCTATGAGCAAGAGTTGTTTTCTGGTAAGGATAGGCTATTCCGCCCCCATTGCCATACACAGTGCAAATAGCACTCGCGTCTGTTCACAGCGAGTACAGTGTATTGGACTGAGGAGGATCTACTGTTCTTGTCAGGTTCCTAAGCAGAGTTGAACTAGATATCGTCCGTGTGTGTAGGAAGCACAGTTTTTTTGTTCTGAGCAAGCTCACTGTTCTGGCCCTATAGGAAACACAGTAGAGTAGAAGAGTGCTCTTTTCTCAAAAGCAGAGTTTTTTTCTTGTAAGGCGAGCTAGCGTTTGTTTCCCAGTCAGAAATGGAGTTGAATCACATGCAGTTTGTGGTCCTATGAGCAAGAGTTGTTTTCTTGTAAGAAGAGTCACTATTGTGCTCCCATTGTCATACACAGGGCAAATAGCACTGAGGTCTGTTCCCAGCAAGTACAGTGTATTGGACTGAAGAGGATCTACTGTTCTTGTCAGTTTCCTATGCAGAGTTGAACTAGATATTGCCCGTGTGTGTAGGAAGCACAGTTCTTTTGTTCTGAGCAAGCTCACTGTTCTGGCCCTATAGGAAACACTGTAGAGTAGAAGAGCGCTCTTTTCTCAAAAGCAGAGTGTGTTTCTTGTAAGGCAAGCTAGTGTTTGTTTCCCAGTCAGAAATGGAGTTGAATCCCATGCAGTTTCTGGTCCTACGAGCAAGAGTTTTTTTCTGGTAAGGAAAGTCACTATTGTGCTTCCATTGCCATACACTGTGCAAATACCACACGCGTCTGCTTCCAGCAAGTACCGTGTATTGGACTGAAGAGGATCTACTGTTCTTGTCAGTTTCCTAAGCAGAGTTGACCTAGATATGGCCCGTGTGTGTACAAAGCACAGTTCTTTTGTTCTGAGCAAGCTCACTGTTCGGAACAATTAGGAAACACAGTAGAGTAGAAGAGTGCTCTTTTCTCAAAAGCAGAGTGTGTTTCTTGTAAGGCGAGCTAGCGTTTGTTTCCCAGTCAGAAATGGAGTTGAATGCCATGCAGTTTCTGGTCCTACTAGCAAGAGTTGTTTTCTGTTAAGAAGAGTCACTATTGAGCTCCCATTGCCATACACAGTGCACATAGCACTCGCGTCTGTTCTCAGGAAGTACAGTGTATTGGACTGAAGAGGAGCTACTGTTCTTGTCAGTTTCCTAAGCTGAGTTGAACTAGAAATGGCCCGTGTGTGTAGGAAGCAAAGTTCTTTTGTTCTGAGCTAGTTCACTGTTCGGGTTCCCTTAGGAAAAACAGTAGAGTAGAAGAGTACTCTTTTCTCAAAAGCAGAGTGTGTTTCTTGTAAGGAAAGCTAGTGTTTGTTTCCCAGACAGAAATGGAGTTGAATCCCATGCACTTTCTGGTCCTACGAGCAAGAGTTGTTTTCTGATAAGAAGAGTCACTTTTGCGCTCCCATTGCATACAAAGTGCAAATAGCACATGCGTCTGTTCCCAGCAAGTACAGTGTATTGGACTGAAGAGGAGCTACTGTTCTTGTCAGTTTCCTAAGCAGAATTGAACTAGATATGGCCGTGTGTGTTGGAAGCGCAGTTCTTTTGTTCTGAGCAAGTTCACTCTTTGGACCCCATAGGAAACACAGTAGAGTAGAAGAGTGCTCTTTTCTCAAAAGCAGAGTGTGTTTCTTGTAAGGCGAGCTAGCGTTTATTTCCCAGTTCTAAATGGAGTTCAATCACATGCAGTTTTCGGTCCTATGAGCAAGAGTTGTTTTCTGGTAAGGATAGGCTATTGTGCCCCAATTGCCATACACAGTGCAAATAGCACTCGCGTCTGTTCACAGCGAGTACAGTGTATTGGACTGAGGAGGATCTACTGTTCTTGTCAGGTTCCTAAGCAGAGTTGAACTAGATATCGTCCGTGTGTGTAGTAAGCACAGTTTTTTTGTTCTGAGCAAGCTCACTGTTCTGGCCCTATAGGAAACACAGTAGAGTAGAAGAGTGCTCTTTTCTCAAAAGCAGAGTGTTTTTCTTGTAAGGCGAGCTAGCGTTTGTTTCCCAGTCAGAAATGGAGTTGAATCACATGCAGTTTGTGGTCCTATGAGCAAGAGTTGTTTTCTTGTAAGAAGAGTCACTATTGTGCTCCCATTGTCATACACAGGGCAAATAGCACTGAGGTCTGTTCCCAGCAAGTACAGTGTATTGGACTGAAGAGGATCTACTGTTCTTGTCAGTTTCCTAAGCAGAGTTGAACTACATATTGCCGTGTGTGTAGGAAGCACAGTTCTTTTGTTCTGAGCAAGCTCACTGTTCTGGCCCTATAGGAAACACTGTAGAGTAGAAGACCGCTCTTTTCTCAAAAGCAGAGTGTTTTTCTTGTAAGGTGAGCTAGCGTTTGTTTCCCAGTCAGAAATGGAGTTGAATCCCATGCAGTTTCTGGTCCTAGGAGCAAGAGTTTTTTCCTGGTAAGGAAAGTCACTATTGCGCTTCCATTGCCATACACTGTGCAAATACCACACGCGTCTGCTTCCAGCAAGTACCGTGTATTGGACTGAAGAGGATCTACTGTTCTTGTCACTTTCCTAAGCAGAATTGAACTAGATATGGCCGTGTGTGTAGGAAGCGCAGTTCTTTTGTTCTGAGCAAGCTCACTGTTTGGACCACATAGGAAACACAGTAGAGTAGAATAGTGCTCTTTTCTCAAAAGCAGAGTGTGTTTCTTGTAAGGCGAGCTAGCGTTTATTTCCCAGGTCTAAATGGAGTTCAATCACATGCAGTTTTCGGTCCTATGAGCAAGAGTTGTTTTCTGGTAAGGATAGGCTATTGCGCCCCCATTGCCATACACAGTGCAAATAGCACTCGCTTCTGTTCACAGCGAGTACAGTGTATTGGACTGAGGAGGATCTACTGTTCTTGTCAGGTTCCTAAGCAGAGTTGAACTAGATATCGTCCGTGTGTGTAGGAAGCACAGTTTTTTTGTTCTGAGCAAGCTCACTGTTCTGGCCCTATAGGAAACACAGTAGAGTAGAAGAGTGCTCTTTTCTCAAAAGCAGAGTGTTTTTCTTGTAAGGCGAGCTAGCGTTTGTTTCCCAGTCAGAAATGGAGTTGAATCACATGCAGTTTGTGGTCCTATGAGCAAGAGTTGTTTTCTTGTAAGAAGAGTCACTATTGTGCTCCCATTTTCATACACAGGGCAAATAGCACTGAGGTCTGTTCCCAGCAAGTACAGTGTATTGGACTGAAGAGGATCTACTGTTCTTGTCAGTTTCCTAAGCGGAGTTGAACTACATATTGCCGTGTGTGTAGGAAGCACAGTTCTTTTGTTCTGAGCAAGCTCACTGTTCTGGCCCTATAGGAAACACTGTAGAGTAGAAGACCGCTCTTTTCTCAAAAGCAGAGTGTGTTTCTTGTAAGGCAAGCTAGTGTTTGTTTCCCAGTCAGAAATGGAGTTGAATCCCATGCAGTTTCTGGTCCTAGGAGCAAGAGATTTTTCCTGGTAAGGAAAGTCACTATTGCGATTCCATTGCCATACACTGTGCAAATACCACACGCGTCTGCTTCCAGCAAGTACCGTGTATTGGACTGAAGAGGATCTACTGTTCTTGTCACTTTCCTAAGCAGAATTGAACTAGATATGGCCGTGTGTGTTGGAAGCGCAGTTCTTTTGTTCTGAGCAAGCTCACTGTTTGGACCACATAGGAAACACAGTAGAGTAGAAGAGTGCTCTTTTCTCAAAAGCAGAGTGTGTTTCTTGTAAGGCGAGCTAGCGTTTATTTCCCAGTTCTAAATGGAGTTCAATCACATGCAGTTTTCGGTTCTATGAGCAAGAGTTGTTTTCTGGTAAGGATAGGCTATTGCGCCCCCATTGCCATACACAGTGCAAATAGCACTCGCGTCTGTTCACAGCGAGTACAGTGTATTGGACTGAGGAGGATCTACTGTTCTTGTCAGGTTCCTAAGCAGAGTTGAACTAGATATCATCCGTGTGTGTAGGAAGCACAGTTTTTTTGTTCTGAGCAAGCTCAGTGTTCTGGCCCTATAGGAAACACAGTAGAGTAGAAGAGTGCTCTTTTCTCAAAAGCAGAGTTTTTTTCTTGTAAGGCGAGCTAGCGTTTGTTTCCCAGTCAGAAATGGAGTTGAATCACATGCAGTTTGTGGTCCTATGAGCAAGAGTTGTTTTCTTGTAAGAAGAGTCACTATTGTGCTCCCATTGTCATACACAGGGCAAATAGCACTGAGGTCTGTTCCCAGCAAGTACAGTGTATTGGACTGAAGAGGATCTACTGTTCTTGTCAGTTTCCTATGCAGAGTTGAACTACATATTGCCGTGTGTGTAGGAAGCACAGTTCTTTTGTTCTGAGCAAGCTCACTGTTCTGGCCCTATAGGAAACACTGTAGAGTAGAAGAGCGCTCTTTTCTCAAAAGCAGAGTGTGTTTCTTGTAAGGCAAGCTAGTGTTTGTTTCCCAGTCAGAAATGGAGTTGAATCCCATGCAGTTTCTGGTCCTACGAGCAAGAGTTTTTTTCTGGTAAGGAAAGTCACTATTGTGCTTCCATTTCCATACACTGTGCAAATACCACACGCGTCTGCTTCCAGCAAGTACCGTGTATTGGACTGAAGAGGATCTACTGTTCTTGTCAGTTTCCTAAGCAGAGTTGACCTAGATATGGCCCGTGTGTGTACAAAGCACAGTTCTTTTGTTCTGAGCAAGCTCACTGTTCGGAACAATTAGGAAACACAGTAGAGTAGAAGAGTGCTCTTTTCTCAAAAGCAGAGTGTGTTTCTTGTAAGGCGAGCTAGCGTTTGTTTCCCAGTCAGAAATGGAGTTGAATGCCATGCAGTTTCTGGTCCTACTAGCAAGAGTTGTTTTCTGTTAAGAAGAGTCACTATTGAGCTCCCATTGCCATACACAGTGCACATAGCACTCGCGTCTGTTCTCAGGAAGTACAGTGTATTGGACTGAAGAGGAGCTACTGTTCTTGTCAGTTTCCTAAGCTGAGTTGAACTAGAAATGGCCTGTGTGTGTAGGAAGCAAAGTTCTTTTGTTCTGAGCTAGTTCACTGTTCGGGTTCCCTTAGGAAAAACAGTAGAGTAGAAGAGTACTCTTTTCTCAAAAGCAGAGTGTGTTTCTTGTAAGGAAAGCTAGTGTTTGTTTCCCAGACAGAAATGGAGTTGAATCCCATGCACTTTCTGGTCCTACGAGCAAGAGTTGTTTTCTGATAAGAAGAGTCACTTTTGCGCTCCCATTGCATACAAAGTGCAAATAGCACATGCGTCTGTTCCCAGCAAGTACAGTGTATTGGACTGAAGAGGAGCTACTGTTCTTGTCAGTTTCCTAAGCAGAATTGAACTAGATATGGCCGTGTGTGTTGGAAGCGCAGTTCTTTTGTTCTGAGCAAGTTCACTCTTTGGACCCCATAGGAAACACAGTAGAGTAGAAGAGTGCTCTTTTCTCAAAAGCAGAGTGTGTTTCTTGTAAGGCGAGCTAGCGTTTATTTCCCAGTTCTAAATGGAGTTGAATCACATGCAGTTTTCGGTCCTATGAGCAAGAGTTGTTTTCTGGTAAGGATAGGCTATTGCGCTCCCATTGCCATACACAGTGCAAATAGCACTCGCGTCTGTTCACAGCGAGTACAGTGTATTGGACTGAGGAGGATCTACTGTTCTTGTCAGTTTCCTAAGCAGAATTGAACTAGATAAGGCCCGTGTGTGTAGGAAGCACAGTTCTTTTGTTCTGAGCAAGCTCACTTTTCGGAACAATTAGGAATCACAGTAGAGTAGTAGAGTGCTCTTTTCTCAAAAGCAGAGTGTGTTTCTTTAAGGCGAGCTAGTGTTTGTTTCCCAGTCAGAAATGGAGTTGAATGCCATGCAGTTTCTGGTCCTACGAGCAAGAGTTGTTTTCTGGTAAGAAGAGTCACTATTGTGCTCCCATTGTCATGCACAGGGCAAATTACAATGGTGTCTGTTCCCAGCATGTACAGTGTATTGGACTGAAGAGGATCTACTGTTCTCATCAGGTTCCTAAGCAGAGTTGAACTAGATATCGTCCGTGTGTGTAAGAAGCACAGTTTTTTTGTTCTGAGCAAGCTCACTGTTCTGGCCCTATAGGAAACACAGTAGAGTAGAAGAGTGCTGTTTTCTCAAAAGCAGAGTGTTTTTCTTGTAAGGGAGCTAGCGTTTGTTTCCCAGTCAGAAATGGAGTTGAATCACATGCAGTTTGTGGTCCTACGAGCAAGAGTTGTTTTCTTGTAAGAAGAGTCACTATTGTGCTCCCATTGTCATACACAGGGCAAATAGCACTGAGGTCTGTTCCCAGCAAGTACAGTGTATTGGACTGAAGAGGATCTACTGTTCTTGTCAGTTTCCTAAGCAGAGTTGAACTACATATTGCCGTGTGTGTAGGAAGCACAGTTCTTTTGTTCTGAGCAAGCTCACTGTTCTGGCCCTATAGGAAGCACTGTAGAGTAGAAGACCGCTCTTTTCTCAAAAGCAGAGTGTTTTTCTTGTAAGGCGAGCTAGCGTTTGTTTCCCAGTCAGAAATGGAGTTGAATCCCATGCAGTTTCTGGTCCTAGGAGCAAGAGTTTTTTCCTGGTAAGGAAAGTCACTATTGCGCTTCCATTGCCATACACTGTGCAAATACCACACGCGTCTGCTTCCAGCAAGTACCGTGTATTGGACTGAAGAGGATCTACTGTTCTTGTCACTTTCCTAAGCAGAATTGAACTAGATATGGCCGTGTGTGTAGGAAGCGCAGTTCTTTTGTTCTGAGCAAGCTCACTGTTTGGACCACATAGGAAACACAGTAGAGTAGAAGAGTGCTCTTTTCTCAAAAGCAGAGTGTGTTTCTTGTAAGGCGAGCTAGCGTTTATTTCCCAGGTCTAAATGGAGTTCAATCACATGCAGTTTTCGGTCCTATGAGCAAGAGTTGTTTTCTGGTAAGGATAGGCTATTGCGCCCCCATTGCCATACACAGTGCAAATAGCACTCGCTTCTGTTCACAGCGAGTACAGTGTATTGGACTGAGGAGGATCTACTGTTCTTGTCAGGTTTTAAGCAGAGTTGAACTAGATATCGTCCGTGTGTGTAGGAAGCACAGTTTTTTTGTTCTGAGCAAGCTCACTGTTCTGGCCCTATAGGAAACACAGTAGAGTAGAAGAGTGCTCTTTTCTCAAAAGCAGAGTGTGTTTCTTGTAAGGCGAGCTAGCGTTTGTTTCCCAGTCAGAAATGGAGTTGAATCACATGCAGTTTGTGGTCCTATGAGCAAGAGTTGTTTTCTTGTAAGAAGAGTCACTATTGTGCTCCCATTTTCATACACAGGGCAAATAGCACTGCGGTCTGTTCCCTGCAAGTACAGTGTATTGGACTGAAGAGGATCTACTGTTCTTGTCAGTTTCCTAAGCGGAGTTGAACTACATATTGCCGTGTGTGTAGGAAGCACAGTTCTTTTGTTCTGAGCAAGCTCACTGTTCTGGCCCTATAGGAAACACTGTAGAGTAGAAGACCGCTCTTTTCTCAAAAGCGGAGTGTGTTTCTTGTAAGGCAAGCTAGTGTTTGTTTCCCAGTCAGAAATGGAGTTGAATCCCATGCAGTTTCTGGTCCTAGGAGCAAGAGTTTTTTCCTGGTAAGGAAAGTCACTATTGCGCTTCCATTGCCATACACTGTGCAAATACCACACGTGTCTGCTTCCAGCAAGTACCGTGTATTGGACTGAAGAGGATCTACTGTTCTTGTCACTTTCCTAAGCAGAATTGAACTAGATATGGCCGTGTGTGTTGGAAGCGCAGTTCTTTTGTTCTGAGCAAGCTCACTGTTTGGACCATATAGGAAACACAGTAGAGTAGAAGAGTGCTCTTTTCTCAAAAGCAGAGTGTGTTTCTTGTAAGGCGAGCTAGCGTTTATTTCCCAGTTCTAAATGGAGTTCAATCACATGCAGTTTTGGGTCCTATGAGCAAGAGTTGTTTTCTGGTAAGGATAGGCTATTGCGCCCCCATTGCCATACACAGTGCAAATAGCACTCGCGTCTGTTCACAGCGAGTACAGTGTATTGGACTGAGGAGGATCTACTGTTCTTGTCAGGTTCCTAAGCAGAGTTGAAATAGATATCGTCCATGTGTGTAGGAAGCACAGTTTTTTTGTTCTGAGCAAGCTCACTGTTCTGGCCCTATAGGAAACACAGTAGAGTAGAAGAGTGCTCTTTTCTCAAAAGCAGAGTGTTTTTCTTGTAAGGCGAGCTAGCGTTTGTTTCCCAGTCAGAAATGGAGTTGAATCACATGCAGTTTGTGGTCCTATGAGCAAGAGTTGTTTTCTTGTAAGAAGAGTCACTATTGTGCTCCCATTGTCATACACAGGGCAAATAGCACTGAGGTCTGTTCCCAGCAAGTACAGTGTATTGGACTGAAGAGGATCTACTGTTCTTGTCAGTTTCCTAAGCAGAGTTGAACTACATATTGCCGTGTGTGTAGGAAGCACAGTTCTTTTGTTCTGAGCAAGCTCACTGTTCTGGCCCTATAGGAAACACTGTAGAGTAGAAGACCGCTCTTTTCTCAAAAGCAGAGTGTTTTTCTTGTAAGGCGAGCTAGCGTTTGTTTCCCAGTCAGAAATGGAGTTGAATCCCATGCAGTTTCTGGTCCTAGGAGCAAGAGTTTTTTCCTGGTAAGGAAAGTCACTATTGCGCTTCCATTGCCATACACTGTGCAAATACCACACGCGTCTGCTTCCAGCAAGTACCGTGTATTGGACTGAAGAGGACCTACTGTTCTTGTCAGTTTCCTAAGCAGAGTTGAACTAGATATGGCCCGTGTGTGTACAAAGCACAGTTCTTTTGTTCTGAGCAAGCTCACTGTTCGGAACAATTAGGAAACACAGTAGAGTAGAAGAGTGCTCTTTTCTCAAAAGCAGAGTGTGTTTCTTGTAAGGCGAGCTAGCGTTTGTTTCCCAGTCAGAAATGGAGTTGAATGCCATGCAGTTTCTGGTCCTACTAGCAAGAGTTGTTTTCTGTTAAGAAGAGTCACTATTGAGCTCCCACTGCCATACACAGTGCACATAGCACTCGCGTCTGTTCTCAGCAAGTACAGTGTATTGGACTGAAGAGGAGCTACTGTTCTTGTCAGTTTCCTAAGCGGAGTTGAACTAGATATGGCCCGTGTGTGTAGGAAGCAAAGTTCTTTTGTTCTGAGCTAGTTCACTGTTCGGATCCCTTAGGAAAAACAGTAGAGTAGAAGAGTACTCTTTTCTCAAAAGCAGAGTGTGTTTCTTGTAAGGAAAGCTAGTGTTTGTTTCCCGGACAGAAATGGAGTTGAATCCCATGCAGTTTCTGGTCCTACGAGCAAGAGTTGTTTTCTGATAAGAAGAGTCACTTTTGCGCTCCCATTGCATACAAAGTGCAAATGGCATATGCGTCTGTTCACAGCAAGTACAGTGTATTGGACTGAAGAGGAGCTACTGTTCTTGTCAGTTTCCTAAGCAGAATTGAACTAGATATGGCCGTGTGTGTAGGAAGCGCAGTTCTTTTGTTCTGAGCAAGTTCACTCTTTGGACCCCATAGGAAACACAGTAGAGTAGAAGAGTGCTCTTTTCTCAAAAGCAGAGTGTGTTTCTCGTAAGGCGAGCTAGCGTTTATTTCCCAGTTCTAAATGGAGTTGAATCACATGCAGTTTTCGGTCCTATGAGCAAGAGTTGTTTTCTGGTAAGGATAGGCTATTGTGCTCCCATTGCCATACACAGTGCAAATAGCACTCGCGTCTGTTCACAGCGAGTACAGTGTATTGGACTGAGGAGGATCTACTGTTCTTGTCAGGTTCCTAAGCAGAGTTGAACTAGATAAGGCCCGTGTGTGTAGGAAGCACAGTTCTTTTGTTCTGAGCAAGCTCACTTTTCGGAACAATTAGGAAACACAGTAGAGTAGTAGAGTGCTCTTTTCTCAAAAGCAGAGTGTGTTTCTTTAAGGCGAGCTAGTGTTTGTTTCCCAGTCAGAAATGGAGTTGAATGCCATGCAGTTTCTGGTCCTACGAGCAAGAGTTGTTTTCTGGTAAGAAGAGTCACTATTGTGCTCCCATTGTCATGCACAGGGCAAATTACAATGGTGTCTGTTCCCAGCATGTACAGTGTATTGGACTGAAGAGGATCTACTGTTCTCATCAGGTTCCTAAGCAGAGTTGAACTAGATATCGTCCGTGTGTGTAGGAAGCACAGTTTTTTTGTTCTGAGCAAGCTCACTGTTCTGGCCCTATAGGAAACACAGTAGAGTAGAAGAGTGCTGTTTTCTCAAAAGCAGAGTGTTTTTCTTGTAAGGGAGCTAGCGTTTGTTTCCCAGTCAGAAATTGAGTTGAATCACATGCAGTTTGTGGTCCTACGCGCAAGAGTTGTTTTCTTGTAAGAAGAGTCACTATTGTGCTCCCATTGTCATACACAGGGCAAATAGCACTGAGGTCTGTTCCCAGCAAGTACAGTGTATTGGACTGAAGAGGATCTACTGTTCTTGTCACTTTCCTAAGCAGAGTTGAACTACATATTGCCGTGTGTGTAGGAAGCACAGTTCTTTTGTTCTGAGCAAGCTCACTGTTCTGGCCCTATAGGAAACACTGTAGAGTAGAAGACCGCTCTTTTCTCAAAAGCAGAGTGTGTTTCTTGTAAGGCAAGCTAGTGTTTGTTTCCCAGTCAGAAATGGAGTTGAATCCCATGCAGTTTCTGGTCCTAGGAGCAAGAGATTTTTCCAGGTAAGGAAAGTCACTATTGCGCTTCCATTGCCATACACTGTGCAAATACCACACGCGTCTGCTTCCAGCAAGTACCGTGTATTGGACTGAAGAGGATCTACTGTTCTTGTCACTTTCCTAAGCAGAATTGAACTAGATATGGCCGTGTGTGTTGGAAGCGCAGTTCTTTTGTTCTGAGCAAGCTCACTGTTTGGACCACATAGGAAACACAGTAGAGTAGAAGAGTGCTCTTTTCTCAAAAGCAGAGTGTGTTTCTTGTAAGGCGAGCTAGCGTTTATTTCCCAGTTCTAAATGGAGTTCAATCACATGCAGTTTTCGGTCCTATGAGCAAGAGTTGTTTTCTGGTAAGGATAGGCTATTGTGCCCCAATTGCCATACACAGTGCAAATAGCACTCGCGTCTGTTCACAGCGAGTACAGTGTATTGGACTGAGGAGGATCTACTGTTCTTGTCAGGTTCCTAAGCAGAGTTGAACTAGATATCGTCCGTGTGTGTAGTAAGCACAGTTTTTTTGTTCTGAGCAAGCTCACTGTTCTGGCCCTATAGGAAACACAGTAGAGTAGAAGAGTGCTCTTTTCTCAAAAGCAGAGTGTTTTTCTTGTAAGGCGAGCTAGCGTTTGTTTCCCAGTCAGAAATGGAGTTGAATCACATGCAGTTTGTGGTCCTATGAGCAAGAGTTGTTTTCTTGTAAGAAGAGTCACTATTGTGCTCCCATTGTCATACACAGGGCAAATAGCACTGAGGTCTGTTCCCAGCAAGTACAGTGTATTGGACTGAAGAGGATCTACTGTTCTTGTCAGTTTCCTAAGCTGAGTTGAACTACATATTGCCGTGTGTGTAGGAAGCACAGTTCTTTTGTTCTGAGCAAGCTCACTGTTCTGGCCCTATAGGAAACACTGTAGAGTAGAAGACCGCTCTTTTCTCAAAAGCAGAGTGTTTTTCTTGTAAGGTGAGCTAGCGTTTGTTTCCCAGTCAGAAATGGAGTTGAATCCCATGCAGTTTCTGGTCCTAGGAGCAAGAGTTTTTTCCTGGTAAGGAAAGTCACTATTGCGCTTCCATTGCCATACACTGTGCAAATACCACACGCGTCTGCTTCCAGCAAGTACCGTGTATTGGACTGAAGAGGATCTACTGTTCTTGTCACTTTCCTAAGCAGAATTGAACTAGATATGGCCGTGTGTGTAGGAAGCGCAGTTCTTTTGTTCTGAGCAAGCTCACTGTTTGGACCACATAGGAAACACAGTAGAGTAGAAGAGTGCTCTTTTCTCAAAAGCAGAGTGTGTTTCTTGTAAGGCGAGCTAGCGTTTATTTCCCAGGTCTAAATGGAGTTCAATCACATGCAGTTTTCGGTCCTATGAGCAAGAGTTGTTTTCTGGTAAGGATAGGCTATTGCGCCCCCATTGCCATACACAGTGCAAATAGCACTCGCTTCTGTTCACAGCGAGTACAGTGTATTGGACTGAGGAGGATCTACTGTTCTTGTCAGGTTCCTAAGCAGAGTTGAACTAGATATCGTCCGTGTGTGTAGGAAGCACAGTTTTTTTGTTCTGAGCAAGCTCACTGTTCTGGCCCTATAGGAAACACAGTAGAGTAGAAGAGTGCTCTTTTCTCAAAAGCAGAGTGTTTTTCTTGTAAGGCGAGCTAGCGTTTGTTTCCCAGTCAGAAATGGAGTTGAATCACATGCAGTTTGTGGTCCTATGAGCAAGAGTTGTTTTCTTGTAAGAAGAGTCACTATTGTGCTCCCATTTTCATACACAGGGCAAATAGCACTGAGGTCTGTTCCCAGCAAGTACAGTGTATTGGACTGAAGAGGATCTACTGTTCTTGTCAGTTTCCTAAGCAGAGTTGAACTACATATTGCCGTGTGTGTAGGAAGCACAGTTCTTTTGTTCTGAGCAAGCTCACTGTTCTGGCCCTATAGGAAACACTGTAGAGTAGAAGACCGCTCTTTTCTCAAAAGCAGAGTGTTTTTCTTGTAAGGCGAGCTAGCGTTTGTTTCCCAGTCAGAAATGGAGTTGAATCCCATGCAGTTTCTGGTCCTAGGAGCAAGAGTTTTTTCCTGGTAAGGAAAGTCACTATTGCGCTTCCATTGCCATACACTGTGCAAATACCACACGCGTCTGCTTCCAGCAAGTACCGTGTATTGGACTGAAGAGGACCTACTGTTCTTGTCAGTTTCCTAAGCAGAGTTGAACTAGATATGGCCCGTGTGTGTACAAAGCACAGTTCTTTTGTTCTGAGCAAGCTCACTGTTCGGAACAATTAGGAAACACAGTAGAGTAGAAGAGTGCTCTTTTCTCAAAAGCAGAGTGTGTTTCTTGTAAGGCGAGCTAGCGTTTGTTTCCCAGTCAGAAATGGAGTTGAATGCCATGCAGTTTCTGGTCCTACTAGCAAGAGTTGTTTTCTGTTAAGAAGAGTCACTATTGAGCTCCCACTGCCATACACAGTGCACATAGCACTCGCGTCTGTTCTCAGCAAGTACAGTGTATTGGACTGAAGAGGAGCTACTGTTCTTGTCAGTTTCCTAAGCGGAGTTGAACTAGATATGGCCCGTGTGTGTAGGAAGCAAAGTTCTTTTGTTCTGAGCTAGTTCACTGTTCGGATCCCTTAGGAAAAACAGTAGAGTAGAAGAGTACTCTTTTCTCAAAAGCAGAGTGTGTTTCTTGTAAGGAAAGCTAGTGTTTGTTTCCCGGACAGAAATGGAGTTGAATCCCATGCAGTTTCTGGTCCTACGAGCAAGAGTTGTTTTCTGATAAGAAGAGTCACTTTTGCGCTCCCATTGCATACAAAGTGCAAATGGCACATGCGTCTGTTCACAGCAAGTACAGTGTATTGGACTGAAGAGGAGCTACTGTTCTTGTCAGTTTCCTAAGCAGAATTGAACTAGATATGGCCGTGTGTGTAGGAAGCGCAGTTCTTTTGTTCTGAGCAAGTTCACTCTTTGGACCCCATAGGAAACACAGTAGAGTAGAAGAGTGCTCTTTTCTCAAAAGCAGAGTGTGTTTCTCGTAAGGCGAGCTAGCGTTTATTTCCCAGTTCTAAATGGAGTTGAATCACATGCAGTTTTCGGTCCTATGAGCAAGAGTTGTTTTCTGGTAAGGATAGGCTATTGTGCTCCCATTGCCATACACAGTGCAAATAGCACTCGCGTCTGTTCACAGCGAGTACAGTGTATTGGACTGAGGAGGATCTACTGTTCTTGTCAGGTTCCTAAGCAGAGTTGAACTAGATAAGGCCCGTGTGTGTAGGAAGCACAGTTCTTTTGTTCTGAGCAAGCTCACTTTTCGGAACAATTAGGAAACACAGTAGAGTAGTAGAGTGCTCTTTTCTCAAAAGCAGAGTGTGTTTCTTTAAGGCGAGCTAGTGTTTGTTTCCCAGTCAGAAATGGAGTTGAATGCCATGCAGTTTCTGGTCCTACGAGCAAGAGTTGTTTTCTGGTAAGAAGAGTCACTATTGTGCTCCCATTGTCATGCACAGGGCAAATTACAATGGTGTCTGTTCCCAGCATGTACAGTGTATTGGACTGAAGAGGATCTACTGTTCTCATCAGGTTCCTAAGCAGAGTTGAACTAGATATCGTCCGTGTGTGTAGGAAGCACAGTTTTTTTGTTCTGAGCAAGCTCACTGTTCTGGCCCTATAGGAAACACAGTAGAGTAGAAGAGTGCTGTTTTCTCAAAAGCAGAGTGTTTTTCTTGTAAGGGAGCTAGCGTTTGTTTCCCAGTCAGAAATTGAGTTGAATCACATGCAGTTTGTGGTCCTACGCGCAAGAGTTGTTTTCTTGTAAGAAGAGTCACTATTGTGCTCCCATTGTCATACACAGGGCAAATAGCACTGAGGTCTGTTCCCAGCAAGTACAGTGTATTGGACTGAAGAGGATCTACTGTTCTTGTCACTTTCCTAAGCAGAGTTGAACTACATATTGCCGTGTGTGTAGGAAGCACAGTTCTTTTGTTCTGAGCAAGCTCACTGTTCTGGCCCTATAGGAAACACTGTAGAGTAGAAGACCGCTCTTTTCTCAAAAGCAGAGTGTGTTTCTTGTAAGGCAAGCTAGTGTTTGTTTCCCAGTCAGAAATGGAGTTGAATCCCATGCAGTTTCTGGTCCTAGGAGCAAGAGATTTTTCCAGGTAAGAAAAGTCACTATTGCGCTTCCATTGCCATACACTGTGCAAATACCACACGCGTCTGCTTCCAGCAAGTACCGTGTATTGGACTGAAGAGGATCTACTGTTCTTGTCACTTTCCTAAGCAGAATTGAACTAGATATGGCCGTGTGTGTTGGAAGCGCAGTTCTTTTGTTCTGAGCAAGCTCACTGTTTGGACCACATAGGAAACACAGTAGAGTAGAAGAGTGCTCTTTTCTCAAAAGCAGAGTGTGTTTCTTGTAAGGCGAGCTAGCGTTTATTTCCCAGTTCTAAATGGAGTTCAATCACATGCAGTTTTCGGTCCTATGAGCAAGAGTTGTTTTCTGGTAAGGATAGGCTATTGTGCCCCAATTGCCATACACAGTGCAAATAGCACTCGCGTCTGTTCACAGCGAGTACAGTGTATTGGACTGAGGAGGATCTACTGTTCTTGTCAGGTTCCTAAGCAGAGTTGAACTAGATATCGTCCGTGTGTGTAGTAAGCACAGTTTTTTTGTTCTGAGCAAGCTCACTGTTCTGGCCCTATAGGAAACACAGTAGAGTAGAAGAGTGCTCTTTTCTCAAAAGCAGAGTGTTTTTCTTGTAAGGCGAGCTAGCGTTTGTTTCCCAGTCAGAAATGGAGTTGAATCACATGCAGTTTGTGGTCCTATGAGCAAGAGTTGTTTTCTTGTAAGAAGAGTCACTATTGTGCTCCCATTGTCATACACAGGGCAAATAGCACTGAGGTCTGTTCCCAGCAAGTACAGTGTATTGGACTGAAGAGGATCTACTGTTCTTGTCAGTTTCCTAAGCAGAGTTGAACTACATATTGCCGTGTGTGTAGGAAGCACAGTTCTTTTGTTCTGAGCAAGCTCACTGTTCTGGCCCTATAGGAAACACTGTAGAGTAGAAGACCGCTCTTTTCTCAAAAGCAGAGTGTTTTTCTTGTAAGGTGAGCTAGCGTTTGTTTCCCAGTCAGAAATGGAGTTGAATCCCATGCAGTTTCTGGTCCTAGGAGCAAGAGTTTTTTCCTGGTAAGGAAAGTCACTATTGCGCTTCCATTGCCATACACTGTGCAAATACCACACGCGTCTGCTTCCAGCAAGTACCGTGTATTGGACTGAAGAGGATCTACTGTTCTTGTCACTTTCCTAAGCAGAATTGAACTAGATATGGCCGTGTGTGTAGGAAGCGCAGTTCTTTTGTTCTGAGCAAGCTCACTGTTTGGACCACATAGGAAACACAGTAGAGTAGAATAGTGCTCTTTTCTCAAAAGCAGAGTGTGTTTCTTGTAAGGCGAGCTAGCGTTTATTTCCCAGGTCTAAATGGAGTTCAATCACATGCAGTTTTCGGTCCTATGAGCAAGAGTTGTTTTCTGGTAAGGATAGGCTATTGCGCCCCCATTGCCATACACAGTGCAAATAGCACTCGCTTCTGTTCACAGCGAGTACAGTGTATTGGACTGAGGAGGATCTACTGTTCTTGTCAGGTTCCTAAGCAGAGTTGAACTAGATATCGTCCGTGTGTGTAGGAAGCACAGTTTTTTTGTTCTGAGCAAGCTCACTGTTCTGGCCCTATAGGAAACACAGTAGAGTAGAAGAGTGCTCTTTTCTCAAAAGCAGAGTGTTTTTCTTGTAAGGCGAGCTAGCGTTTGTTTCCCAGTCAGAAATGGAGTTGAATCACATGCAGTTTGTGGTCCTATGAGCAAGAGTTGTTTTCTTGTAAGAAGAGTCACTATTGTGCTCCCATTTTCATACACAGGGCAAATAGCACTGAGGTCTGTTCCCAGCAAGTACAGTGTATTGGACTGAAGAGGATCTACTGTTCTTGTCAGTTTCCTAAGCGGAGTTGAACTACATATTGCCGTGTGTGTAGGAAGCACAGTTCTTTTGTTCTGAGCAAGCTCACTGTTCTGGCCCTATAGGAAACACTGTAGAGTAGAAGACCGCTCTTTTCTCAAAAGCAGAGTGTGTTTCTTGTAAGGCAAGCTAGTGTTTGTTTCCCAGTCAGAAATGGAGTTGAATCCCATGCAGTTTCTGGTCCTAGGAGCAAGAGATTTTTCCTGGTAAGGAAAGTCACTATTGCGATTCCATTGCCATACACTGTGCAAATACCACACGCGTCTGCTTCCAGCAAGTACCGTGTATTGGACTGAAGAGGATCTACTGTTCTTGTCACTTTCCTAAGCAGAATTGAACTAGATATGGCCGTGTGTGTTGGAAGCGCAGTTCTTTTGTTCTGAGCAAGCTCACTGTTTGGACCACATAGGAAACACAGTAGAGTAGAAGAGTGCTCTTTTCTCAAAAGCAGAGTGTGTTTCTTGTAAGGCGAGCTAGCGTTTATTTCCCAGTTCTAAATGGAGTTCAATCACATGCAGTTTTCGGTTCTATGAGCAAGAGTTGTTTTCTGGTAAGGATAGGCTATTCCGCCCCCATTGCCATACACAGTGCAAATAGCACTCGCGTCTGTTCACAGCGAGTACAGTGTATTGGACTGAGGAGGATCTACTGTTCTTGTCAGGTTCCTAAGCAGAGTTGAACTAGATATCGTCCGTGTGTGTAGGAAGCACAGTTTTTTTGTTCTGAGCAAGCTCACTGTTCTGGCCCTATAGGAAACACAGTAGAGTAGAAGAGTGCTCTTTTCTCAAAAGCAGAGTTTTTTTCTTGTAAGGCGAGCTAGCGTTTGTTTCCCAGTCAGAAATGGAGTTGAATCACATGCAGTTTGTGGTCCTATGAGCAAGAGTTGTTTTCTTGTAAGAAGAGTCACTATTGTGCTCCCATTGTCATACACAGGGCAAATAGCACTGAGGTCTGTTCCCAGCAAGTACAGTGTATTGGACTGAAGAGGATCTACTGTTCTTGTCAGTTTCCTATGCAGAGTTGAACTAGATATTGCCCGTGTGTGTAGGAAGCACAGTTCTTTTGTTCTGAGCAAGCTCACTGTTCTGGCCCTATAGGAAACACTGTAGAGTAGAAGAGCGCTCTTTTCTCAAAAGCAGAGTGTGTTTCTTGTAAGGCAAGCTAGTGTTTGTTTCCCAGTCAGAAATGGAGTTGAATCCCATGCAGTTTCTGGTCCTACGAGCAAGAGTTTTTTTCTGGTAAGGAAAGTCACTATTGTGCTTCCATTGCCATACACTGTGCAAATACCACACGCGTCTGCTTCCAGCAAGTACCGTGTATTGGACTGAAGAGGATCTACTGTTCTTGTCAGTTTCCTAAGCAGAGTTGACCTAGATATGGCCCGTGTGTGTACAAAGCACAGTTCTTTTGTTCTGAGCAAGCTCACTGTTCGGAACAATTAGGAAACACAGTAGAGTAGAAGAGTGCTCTTTTCTCAAAAGCAGAGTGTGTTTCTTGTAAGGCGAGCTAGCGTTTGTTTCCCAGTCAGAAATGGAGTTGAATGCCATGCAGTTTCTGGTCCTACTAGCAAGAGTTGTTTTCTGTTAAGAAGAGTCACTATTGAGCTCCCATTGCCATACACAGTGCACATAGCACTCGCGTCTGTTCTCAGGAAGTACAGTGTATTGGACTGAAGAGGAGCTACTGTTCTTGTCAGTTTCCTAAGCTGAGTTGAACTAGAAATGGCCCGTGTGTGTAGGAAGCAAAGTTCTTTTGTTCTGAGCTAGTTCACTGTTCGGGTTCCCTTAGGAAAAACAGTAGAGTAGAAGAGTACTCTTTTCTCAAAAGCAGAGTGTGTTTCTTGTAAGGAAAGCTAGTGTTTGTTTCCCAGACAGAAATGGAGTTGAATCCCATGCACTTTCTGGTCCTACGAGCAAGAGTTGTTTTCTGATAAGAAGAGTCACTTTTGCGCTCCCATTGCATACAAAGTGCAAATAGCACATGCGTCTGTTCCCAGCAAGTACAGTGTATTGGACTGAAGAGGAGCTACTGTTCTTGTCAGTTTCCTAAGCAGAATTGAACTAGATATGGCCGTGTGTGTTGGAAGCGCAGTTCTTTTGTTCTGAGCAAGTTCACTCTTTGGACCCCATAGGAAACACAGTAGAGTAGAAGAGTGCTCTTTTCTCAAAAGCAGAGTGTGTTTCTTGTAAGGCGAGCTAGCGTTTATTTCCCAGTTCTAAATGGAGTTCAATCACATGCAGTTTTCGGTCCTATGAGCAAGAGTTGTTTTCTGGTAAGGATAGGCTATTGTGCCCCAATTGCCATACACAGTGCAAATAGCACTCGCGTCTGTTCACAGCGAGTACAGTGTATTGGACTGAGGAGGATCTACTGTTCTTGTCAGGTTCCTAAGCAGAGTTGAACTAGATATCGTCCGTGTGTGTAGTAAGCACAGTTTTTTTGTTCTGAGCAAGCTCACTGTTCTGGCCCTATAGGAAACACAGTAGAGTAGAAGAGTGCTCTTTTCTCAAAAGCAGAGTGTTTTTCTTGTAAGGCGAGCTAGCGTTTGTTTCCCAGTCAGAAATGGAGTTGAATCACATGCAGTTTGTGGTCCTATGAGCAAGAGTTGTTTTCTTGTAAGAAGAGTCACTATTGTGCTCCCATTGTCATACACAGGGCAAATAGCACTGAGGTCTGTTCCCAGCAAGTACAGTGTATTGGACTGAAGAGGATCTACTGTTCTTGTCAGTTTCCTAAGCAGAGTTGAACTACATATTGCCGTGTGTGTAGGAAGCACAGTTCTTTTGTTCTGAGCAAGCTCACTGTTCTGGCCCTATAGGAAACACTGTAGAGTAGAAGACCGCTCTTTTCTCAAAAGCAGAGTGTTTTTCTTGTAAGGTGAGCTAGCGTTTGTTTCCCAGTCAGAAATGGAGTTGAATCCCATGCAGTTTCTGGTCCTAGGAGCAAGAGTTTTTTCCTGGTAAGGAAAGTCACTATTGCGCTTCCATTGCCATACACTGTGCAAATACCACACGCGTCTGCTTCCAGCAAGTACCGTGTATTGGACTGAAGAGGATCTACTGTTCTTGTCACTTTCCTAAGCAGAATTGAACTAGATATGGCCGTGTGTGTAGGAAGCGCAGTTCTTTTGTTCTGAGCAAGCTCACTGTTTGGACCACATAGGAAACACAGTAGAGTAGAATAGTGCTCTTTTCTCAAAAGCAGAGTGTGTTTCTTGTAAGGCGAGCTAGCGTTTATTTCCCAGGTCTAAATGGAGTTCAATCACATGCAGTTTTCGGTCCTATGAGCAAGAGTTGTTTTCTGGTAAGGATAGGCTATTGCGCCCCCATTGCCATACACAGTGCAAATAGCACTCGCTTCTGTTCACAGCGAGTACAGTGTATTGGACTGAGGAGGATCTACTGTTCTTGTCAGGTTCCTAAGCAGAGTTGAACTAGATATCGTCCGTGTGTGTAGGAAGCACAGTTTTTTTGTTCTGAGCAAGCTCACTGTTCTGGCCCTATAGGAAACACAGTAGAGTAGAAGAGTGCTCTTTTCTCAAAAGCAGAGTGTTTTTCTTGTAAGGCGAGCTAGCGTTTGTTTCCCAGTCAGAAATGGAGTTGAATCACATGCAGTTTGTGGTCCTATGAGCAAGAGTTGTTTTCTTGTAAGAAGAGTCACTATTGTGCTCCCATTTTCATACACAGGGCAAATAGCACTGAGGTCTGTTCCCAGCAAGTACAGTGTATTGGACTGAAGAGGATCTACTGTTCTTGTCAGTTTCCTAAGCGGAGTTGAACTACATATTGCCGTGTGTGTAGGAAGCACAGTTCTTTTGTTCTGAGCAAGCTCACTGTTCTGGCCCTATAGGAAACACTGTAGAGTAGAAGACCGCTCTTTTCTCAAAAGCAGAGTGTGTTTCTTGTAAGGCAAGCTAGTGTTTGTTTCCCAGTCAGAAATGGAGTTGAATCCCATGCAGTTTCTGGTCCTAGGAGCAAGAGATTTTTCCTGGTAAGGAAAGTCACTATTGCGATTCCATTGCCATACACTGTGCAAATACCACACGCGTCTGCTTCCAGCAAGTACCGTGTATTGGACTGAAGAGGATCTACTGTTCTTGTCACTTTCCTAAGCAGAATTGAACTAGATATGGCCGTGTGTGTTGGAAGCGCAGTTCTTTTGTTCTGAGCAAGCTCACTGTTTGGACCACATAGGAAACACAGTAGAGTAGAAGAGTGCTCTTTTCTCAAAAGCAGAGTGTGTTTCTTGTAAGGCGAGCTAGCGTTTATTTCCCAGTTCTAAATGGAGTTCAATCACATGCAGTTTTCGGTTCTATGAGCAAGAGTTGTTTTCTGGTAAGGATAGGCTATTCCGCCCCCATTGCCATACACAGTGCAAATAGCACTCGCGTCTGTTCACAGCGAGTACAGTGTATTGGACTGAGGAGGATCTACTGTTCTTGTCAGGTTCCTAAGCAGAGTTGAACTAGATATCGTCCGTGTGTGTAGGAAGCACAGTTTTTTTGTTCTGAGCAAGCTCACTGTTCTGGCCCTATAGGAAACACAGTAGAGTAGAAGAGTGCTCTTTTCTCAAAAGCAGAGTTTTTTTCTTGTAAGGCGAGCTAGCGTTTGTTTCCCAGTCAGAAATGGAGTTGAATCACATGCAGTTTGTGGTCCTATGAGCAAGAGTTGTTTTCTTGTAAGAAGAGTCACTATTGTGCTCCCATTGTCATACACAGGGCAAATAGCACTGAGGTCTGTTCCCAGCAAGTACAGTGTATTGGACTGAAGAGGATCTACTGTTCTTGTCAGTTTCCTATGCAGAGTTGAACTAGATATTGCCCGTGTGTGTAGGAAGCACAGTTCTTTTGTTCTGAGCAAGCTCACTGTTCTGGCCCTATAGGAAACACTGTAGAGTAGAAGAGCGCTCTTTTCTCAAAAGCAGAGTGTGTTTCTTGTAAGGCAAGCTAGTGTTTGTTTCCCAGTCAGAAATGGAGTTGAATCCCATGCAGTTTCTGGTCCTACGAGCAAGAGTTTTTTTCTGGTAAGGAAAGTCACTATTGTGCTTCCATTGCCATACACTGTGCAAATACCACACGCGTCTGCTTCCAGCAAGTACCGTGTATTGGACTGAAGAGGATCTACTGTTCTTGTCAGTTTCCTAAGCAGAGTTGACCTAGATATGGCCCGTGTGTGTACAAAGCACAGTTCTTTTGTTCTGAGCAAGCTCACTGTTCGGAACAATTAGGAAACACAGTAGAGTAGAAGAGTGCTCTTTTCTCAAAAGCAGAGTGTGTTTCTTGTAAGGCGAGCTAGCGTTTGTTTCCCAGTCAGAAATGGAGTTGAATGCCATGCAGTTTCTGGTCCTACTAGCAAGAGTTGTTTTCTGTTAAGAAGAGTCACTATTGAGCTCCCATTGCCATACACAGTGCACATAGCACTCGCGTCTGTTCTCAGGAAGTACAGTGTATTGGACTGAAGAGGAGCTACTGTTCTTGTCAGTTTCCTAAGCTGAGTTGAACTAGAAATGGCCCGTGTGTGTAGGAAGCAAAGTTCTTTTGTTCTGAGCTAGTTCACTGTTCGGGTTCCCTTAGGAAAAACAGTAGAGTAGAAGAGTACTCTTTTCTCAAAAGCAGAGTGTGTTTCTTGTAAGGAAAGCTAGTGTTTGTTTCCCAGACAGAAATGGAGTTGAATCCCATGCACTTTCTGGTCCTACGAGCAAGAGTTGTTTTCTGATAAGAAGAGTCACTTTTGCGCTCCCATTGCATACAAAGTGCAAATAGCACATGCGTCTGTTCCCAGCAAGTACAGTGTATTGGACTGAAGAGGAGCTACTGTTCTTGTCAGTTTCCTAAGCAGAATTGAACTAGATATGGCCGTGTGTGTTGGAAGCGCAGTTCTTTTGTTCTGAGCAAGTTCACTCTTTGGACCCCATAGGAAACACAGTAGAGTAGAAGAGTGCTCTTTTCTCAAAAGCAGAGTGTGTTTCTTGTAAGGCGAGCTAGCGTTTATTTCCCAGTTCTAAATGGAGTTCAATCACATGCAGTTTTCGGTCCTATGAGCAAGAGTTGTTTTCTGGTAAGGATAGGCTATTGCGCTCCCATTGCCATACACAGTGCAAATAGCACTCGCGTCTGTTCACAGCGAGTACAGTGTATTGGACTGAGGAGGATCTACTGTTCTTGTCAGTTTCCTAAGCAGAATTGAACTAGATAAGGCCCGTGTGTGTAGGAAGCACAGTTCTTTTGTTCTGAGCAAGCTCACTTTTCGGAACAATTAGGAATCACAGTAGAGTAGTAGAGTGCTCTTTTCTCAAAAGCAGAGTGTGTTTCTTTAAGGCGAGCTAGTGTTTGTTTCCCAGTCAGAAATGGAGTTGAATGCCATGCAGTTTCTGGTCCTACGAGCAAGAGTTGTTTTCTGGTAAGAAGAGTCACTATTGTGCTCCCATTGTCATGCACAGGGCAAATTACAATGGTGTCTGTTCCCAGCATGTACAGTGTATTGGACTGAAGAGGATCTACTGTTCTCATCAGGTTCCTAAGCAGAGTTGAACTAGATATCGTCCGTGTGTGTAAGAAGCACAGTTTTTTTGTTCTGAGCAAGCTCACTGTTCTGGCCCTATAGGAAACACAGTAGAGTAGAAGAGTGCTGTTTTCTCAAAAGCAGAGTGTTTTTCTTGTAAGGGAGCTAGCGTTTGTTTCCCAGTCAGAAATGGAGTTGAATCACATGCAGTTTGTGGTCCTACGAGCAAGAGTTGTTTTCTTGTAAGAACAGTCACTATTGTGCTCCCATTGTCATACACAGGGCAAATAGCACTGAGGTCTGTTCCCAGCAAGTACAGTGTATTGGACTGAAGAGGATCTACTGTTCTTGTCAGTTTCCTAAGCAGAGTTGAACTACATATTGCCGTGTGTGTAGGAAGCACAGTTCTTTTGTTCTGAGCAAGCTCACTGTTCTGGCCCTATAGGAAACACTGTAGAGTAGAAGACCGCTCTTTTCTCAAAAGCAGAGTGTTTTTCTTGTAAGGCGAGCTAGCGTTTGTTTCCCAGTCAGAAATGGAGTTGAATCCCATGCAGTTTCTGGTCCTAGGAGCAAGAGTTTTTTCCTGGTAAGGAAAGTCACTATTGCGCTTCCATTGCCATACACTGTGCAAATACCACACGCGTCTGCTTCCAGCAAGTACCGTGTATTGGACTGAAGAGGATCTACTGTTCTTGTCACTTTCCTAAGCAGAATTGAACTAGATATGGCCGTGTGTGTAGGAAGCGCAGTTCTTTTGTTCTGAGCAAGCTCACTGTTTGGACCACATAGGAAACACAGTAGAGTAGAAGAGTGCTCTTTTCTCAAAAGCAGAGTGTGTTTCTTGTAAGGCGAGCTAGCGTTTATTTCCCAGGTCTAAATGGAGTTCAATCACATGCAGTTTTCGGTCCTATGAGCAAGAGTTGTTTTCTGGTAAGGATAGGCTATTGCGCCCCCATTGCCATACACAGTGCAAATAGCACTCGCTTCTGTTCACAGCGAGTACAGTGTATTGGACTGAGGAGGATCTACTGTTCTTGTCAGGTTTTAAGCAGAGTTGAACTAGATATCGTCCGTGTGTGTAGGAAGCACAGTTTTTTTGTTCTGAGCAAGCTCACTGTTCTGGCCCTATAGGAAACACAGTAGAGTAGAAGAGTGCTCTTTTCTCAAAAGCAGAGTGTGTTTCTTGTAAGGCGAGCTAGCGTTTGTTTCCTAGTCAGAAATGGAGTTGAATCACATGCAGTTTGTGGTCCTATGAGCAAGAGTTGTTTTCTTGTAAGAAGAGTCACTATTGTGCTCCCATTTTCATACACAGGGCAAATAGCACTGCGGTCTGTTCCCTGCAAGTACAGTGTATTGGACTGAAGAGGATCTACTGTTCTTGTCAGTTTCCTAAGCGGAGTTGAACTACATATTGCCGTGTGTGTAGGAAGCACAGTTCTTTTGTTCTGAGCAAGCTCACTGTTCTGGCCCTATAGGAAACACTGTAGAGTAGAAGACCGCTCTTTTCTCAAAAGCGGAGTGTGTTTCTTGTAAGGCAAGCTAGTGTTTGTTTCCCAGTCAGAAATGGAGTTGAATCCCATGCAGTTTCTGGTCCTAGGAGCAAGAGTTTTTTCCTGGTAAGGAAAGTCACTATTGCGCTTCCATTGCCATACACTGTGCAAATACCACACGTGTCTGCTTCCAGCAAGTACCGTGTATTGGACTGAAGAGGATCTACTGTTCTTGTCACTTTCCTAAGCAGAATTGAACTAGATATGGCCATGTGTGTTGGAAACGCAGTTCTTTTGTTCTGAGCAAGCTCACTGTTTGGACCATATAGGAAACACAGTAGAGTAGAAGAGTGCTCTTTTCTCAAAAGCAGAGTGTGTTTCTTGTAAGGCGAGCTAGCGTTTATTTCCCAGTTCTAAATGGAGTTCAATCACATGCAGTTTTGGGTCCTATGAGCAAGAGTTGTTTTCTGGTAAGGATAGGCTATTGCGCCCCCATTGCCATACACAGTGCAAATAGCACTCGCGTCTGTTCACAGCGAGTACAGTGTATTGGACTGAGGAGGATCTACTGTTCTTGTCAGGTTCCTAAGCAGAGTTGAACTAGATATCGTCCATGTGTGTAGGAAGCACAGTTTTTTTGTTCTGAGCAAGCTCACTGTTCTGGCCCTATAGGAAACACAGTAGAGTAGAAGAGTGCTCTTTTCTCAAAAGCAGAGTGTTTTTCTTGTAAGGCGAGCTAGCGTTTGTTTCCCAGTCAGAAATGGAGTTGAATCACATGCAGTTTGTGGTCCTATGAGCAAGAGTTGTTTTCTTGTAAGAAGAGTCACTATTGTGCTCCCATTGTCATACACAGGGCAAATAGCACTGAGGTCTGTTCCCAGCAAGTACAGTGTATTGGACTGAAGAGGATCTACTGTTCTTGTCAGTTTCCTAAGCAGAGTTGAACTACATATTGCCGTGTGTGTAGGAAGCACAGTTCTTTTGTTCTGAGCAAGCTCACTGTTCTGGCCCTATAGGAAACACTGTAGAGTAGAAGACCGCTCTTTTCTCAAAAGCAGAGTGTTTTTCTTGTAAGGCGAGCTAGCGTTTGTTTCCCAGTCAGAAATGGAGTTGAATCCCATGCAGTTTCTGGTCCTAGGAGCAAGAGTTTTTTCCTGGTAAGGAAAGTCACTATTGCGCTTCCATTGCCATACACTGTGCAAATACCACACGCGTCTGCTTCCAGCAAGTACCGTGTATTGGACTGAAGAGGACCTACTGTTCTTGTCAGTTTCCTAAGCAGAGTTGAACTAGATATGGCCCGTGTGTGTACAAAGCACAGTTCTTTTGTTCTGAGCAAGCTCACTGTTCGGAACAATTAGGAAACACAGTAGAGTAGAAGAGTGCTCTTTTCTCAAAAGCAGAGTGTGTTTCTTGTAAGGCGAGCTAGCGTTTGTTTCCCAGTCAGAAATGGAGTTGAATGCCATGCAGTTTCTGGTCCTACTAGCAAGAGTTGTTTTCTGTTAAGAAGAGTCACTATTGAGCTCCCACTGCCATACACAGTGCACATAGCACTCGCGTCTGTTCTCAGCAAGTACAGTGTATTGGACTGAAGAGGAGCTACTGTTCTTGTCAGTTTCCTAAGCGGAGTTGAACTAGATATGGCCCGTGTGTGTAGGAAGCAAAGTTCTTTTGTTCTGAGCTAGTTCACTGTTCGGATCCCTTAGGAAAAACAGTAGAGTAGAAGAGTACTCTTTTCTCAAAAGCAGAGTGTGTTTCTTGTAAGGAAAGCTAGTGTTTGTTTCCCGGACAGAAATGGAGTTGAATCCCATGCAGTTTCTGGTCCTACGAGCAAGAGTTGTTTTCTGATAAGAAGAGTCACTTTTGCGCTCCCATTGCATACAAAGTGCAAATGGCACATGCGTCTGTTCACAGCAAGTACAGTGTATTGGACTGAAGAGGAGCTACTGTTCTTGTCAGTTTCCTAAGCAGAATTGAACTAGATATGGCCGTGTGTGTAGGAAGCGCAGTTCTTTTGTTCTGAGCAAGTTCACTCTTTGGACCCCATAGGAAACACAGTAGAGTAGAAGAGTGCTCTTTTCTCAAAAGCAGAGTGTGTTTCTCGTAAGGCGAGCTAGCGTTTATTTCCCAGTTCTAAATGGAGTTGAATCACATGCAGTTTTCGGTCCTATGAGCAAGAGTTGTTTTCTGGTAAGGATAGGCTATTGCGCTCCCATTGCCATACACAGTGCAAATAGCACTCGCGTCTGTTCACAGCGAGTACAGTGTATTGGACTGAGGAGGATCTACTGTTCTTGTCAGGTTCCTAAGCAGAGTTGAACTAGATATGGTCCGTGTGTGTAGGAAGCACAGTTCTTTTGTTCTGAGCAAGCTCACTTTTCAGAACAATTAGGAAACACAGTAGAGTAGAAGAGTGCTCTTTTCTCAAAAGCAGAGTGTGTTTCTTGTAAGGCGAGCTAGCGTTGGTTTCCCAGTCAGAAATGGAGTTGAATCACATGCAGTTTGTGGTCCTATGAGCAAGAGTTGTTTTCTTGTAAGAAGAGTCACTATTGTGCTCCCATTGTCATACACAGGGCAAATAGCACTGGCGTCTGTTCCCAGCAAGTACAGTGTATTGGACTGAAGAGGATCTACTGTTCTTGTCAGTTTCCTAAGCAGAATTGAAATAGATATGATCTGTGTGTGTAGTCAGCACAGTTCATTGTTCTGAGCAAGCTCACTGTACTGGCCCTATAAAAAGCACAGTAGAGTAGAAGAGTGCTCTTTTCTCAAAAGCAGAGTGTGTTTCTCGTAAGGCGAGCTAGCGTTTGATTCCGAGTCCTAAATGGAGTTGAATCACATGCAGTTTTTGGTCCTACGAGCAAGAGTTGTTTTCTGGTAAGGAAAGTCACTATTGTGCTCCCATTGCCATACACAGTGCAAATAGCACTCGCGTCTGTTCACAGTGAGTACAGTGTATTGGACTGACGAGGAGCTCTTTTCTTGTCAGTTTCCTAAGCAGAGTTGAACTAGATATGGCCCGTGTGTGTAGGAAGCACAGTTATTTTGTTCTGAGCAAGCTCACTGTTCGGACCCCATAGGAAACACTTTAGATTAGAAGGGCGCTCTTTTCTCAAAAGCAGAGTGTGTTTCTTGTAAGGCGAGCTAGTGTTTGTTTCCCAGACAGAAATGGAGTTGAATCCCATGCAGTTTCTGGTCCTATGAGCAAGAGTTTTTTTCTGGTAAGGAAAGTCACATTTGTACTTCCATTGCGATACACTGTGCAAATACCACACGCGTCTGCTTCCAGCAAGTACCGTGTATTGGACTGAAGAGGATCTACTGTTCTTGTCAGTTTCCTAAGCAGAGTTGAACTAGATATGGACCGTGTGTGTACAAAGCACAGTTCTTTTGTTCTGAGCAAGCTCACTGTTCGGAACAATTAGGAAACACAGTAGAGTAGAAGAGTGCTCTTTTCTCAAAAGCAGAGTGTGTTTCTTGTAAGGCGAGCTAGTGTTTGTTTCCCAGTCAGAAATGGAGTTGAATGCCATGCAGTTTCTGGTCCTACGAGCAAGAGTTGTTTTCTGGTAAGAAGAGTCACTATTGTGCTCCCATTGTCATGCACAGGGCAAATAGCAATGGTGTCTGTTCCCAGCATGTACAGTGTATTGGACTGAGGAGGATCTACTGTTCTTGTCAGGTTCTTAAGCAGAGTTGAACTAGATATGGTCCGTTTGTGTAGGAAGCACAGTTCTTTTGTTCTGAGCAAGCTCACTGTTCTGGCCCTATAGTAAACACAGTAGAGTAGAAGAGTGCTCTTTTCTCAAAAGCAGAGTGTTTTTCTTGTAAGTCGAGCTAGCGTTTGTTTCCCAGTCAGAAATGGAGTTGAATCACATGCAGTTTGTGGTCCTATGAGCAAGAGTTGTTTTCTTGTAAGAAGAGTCACTATTGTGCTCCCATTGTCATACACAGGGCAAATAGCACTGGCTTCTGTTCCCAGCAAGTACAGTGTATTGGACTGAAGAGGATCTACTGTTCTTGTCAGTTTCCTAAGCAGAATTGAAATAGATATGGACTGTGTGTAGTCAGCACAGTTCATTGTTCTGAGCAAGCTCACTGTACTGGCCCTATAAAAAGCACAGTAGAGTAGAAGAGTGCTCTTTTCTCAAAAGCAGAGTGTGTTTCTTGTAAGGTGTGTTAGCGTTTGTTTCCCAGTCCTAAATGGAATAGAATCACATGCAGTTTTTGGTCCTACGAGCAAGAGTTGTTTTCTGGTAAGGAAAGTCACTATTGTGCTCCCATTGCCATACACAGTGCAAATAGCACTCGCGTCTGTTCTCAGCAAGTACAGTGTATTGGACTGAAGAGGAGCTACTTGTCTTGTCAGTTTCCTAAGCAGAGTTGAACTAGATATGGCCCGTGTGTGTAGGAAGCACAGTTCTTTTGTTCTGAGCTAGTTCACTGTTTGGATCCCTTAGGAAAACAGTAGAGTAGAAGAGTACTCTTTTCTCAAAAGCAGAGTGTGTTTCTTGTAAGTCGAGCTAGCGTTTGTTTGCCAGACCTAAGTGGAGTTGAATCCCATGCAGTTTCTAGTCCTACGAGCAAGAGTTTTTTTCTGGCAAAAGATTCACTATTGAGCACGGTTGCCATACACAGTGCAAATAGCACTTGCGTCTGTTCCCAGCAAGTACAGTGTATTGGACTGAAGAGGAGCTCTTTTCTTGTCAGTTTCCTAAGCAGTGTTGTACTAGTTATTGCTCGTGTGTGTAGGAAGCACAGTTCTTTTGTTCTGAGCAAGCTCACTGTTCGGACCCCATAGGAAACACTGTAGAGTAGAAGAGTGCTCTTTTCTCAAAAGCAGAGTGTGTTTCTTGTAAGGCGAGCTAGGGTTTGATTCCCAGTCAGAAATGGAGTTGAATCCCATGCAGTTTCTGGTCCTATGAGCAAGAGATTTTTTCTGGTAAGGAAAGTCACTATTGCGCTTCCATTGCCATACACTGTGCAAATACCACACGCTTCTGCTTCCAGCAAGTAACGTGTATTGGACTGAAGAGGATCTACTGTTCTTGTCAGTTTCCTAAGCAGAGTTGAACCAAATATGAACCGTGTGTGTACAAAGCACAGTTCTTTTGTTCTGAGCAAGCTCACTGTTCGGAACAATTAGGAAACACCGTAGAGTAGAAGAGTGCTCTTTTCTCAAAAGCGGAGTATGTTTCTTGTAAGGCAAGCTAGCGTTTGTTTCCCAGTCCTAAATGGAATTGAATCACATGCAGTTTCTGGTCCTACGAGCAAGAGTTGTTTTCTGGTAAGAAGAGTCACTATTGCGCTCCCATTGCCATACACAGAGCAAATAGCACACGATTCTGTTCCCAGCAAGTACAGTGTATTGGATTGAAGAGGATCTACTCTTCTTGTCAGTTTCCTAAGCAGAATTGTACTAGTTATGGCCGTGTGTGTACGAAGCGCAGTTCTTTTGTTCTGATCAAGTACACTATTCTGGCGATATAGGAAACATGTAGAGTAGAAGAGTGCTCTTTTCTCAAAAGCGGAATGTGTTTCTTGTAAGGCGACCTAGCGTTTGTTTCCCAGTCCTAAATGGAGTTGAATCACATGCAGTTTCTGGTCCTACGAGCAAGAGTTGTTTTCTGGTAAGAAGAGTCACTATTGTGCTATCATTGCCATACACAGTGCAAATAGCACTCGCGTCTGTTCCCAGCAAGTACAGTGTATTGGACTGAAGAGGATCTACTGTTCTTGTCAGTTACCTAAGCAGAATTGAAATAGATATGGCCCGTGTGTGTAGTCAGCAGAGTTCTTTTGTTCTGAGTAAGCTCACTGTTCTGGCCCCATAGGAAACACAGGAAAGTAGAAGAGTGCTCTTTTCTCAAAAGCAGAGTGTGTTTCTTGTAAGGCGAGCTAGCATGTTTCCCAGTCGTAAATGGAGTTGAATCACATGCAGTTTCTGTTCCTATGAGCAAGAGTTGTTTTCTGGTAAGAGGAGTCACTATTGCGCTCCCATTGCCATACACAGAGCAAATAGCACACGATTCTGTTCCCAGCAAGTACAGTGTATTGGACTGAAGAGGATCTACTCTTCTTGTCAGTTTCCTAAGCAGATTTGAACTAGTTATGGCCGTGTGTGTACGAAGCCCAGTTCTTTTGTTCTGATCAAGTACACTATTCTGGCGATATAGGAAACATGTAGAGTAGAAGAGTGCTCTTTTCTCAAAAGCAGAATGTGTTTCTTGTAAGGCGACCTAGCGTTTGTTTCCCAGTCCTAAATGGAGTTGAATCACATGCAGTTTCTGGTCCTACGAGCAAGAGTTGTTTTCTGGTAAGAAGAGTCACTATTGTGCTATCATTGCCATACACAGTGCAAATAGCACTCGCGTCTGTTCCCAGCAAGTACAGTGTATTGGACAGAAGAAACTCTACTGTTCTTGTCAGTTTCCTAATCAGAGTTGAACTAGATATGGCCCGTGTGTGGAGGAAGCACAGTTCTTTTGTTCTGAGCAAGCTCACTTTTCGGACCCCATGGGAAACACAGTAGAGTAGAAGTGTGCTCTTTTTTCAAAAGCAGAGTGTGTTTCTTGTAAGGCTAGCTAGTGTTTGTTTCCCAGTCAGAAACGGAGTTGAATCCCATGCAGTTTCTGGTCCTACAACCAAGAGTTGTTTTCTGGTAAGAAGAGTCACTATTGTGCTCCCATTGCCATACACAGTGCAAATAGCACTCGCGTCTGCTCCCAGCAAGTACAGTGTATTGGAAAGAAGCAGAGCTGCTGTTCTTGTCAGTTTCCTAAGCAGAGTTGAACTAGATATAGCCCGTGTGGGTAGGAAGCACAGTTCTTTGGTTCTGAGCAAGCTCACTGTTCTGGCCCTATAGGAAACACAGTAGAGTAGAAGAGTGCTCTTTTCTCAAAAGTAGAGTGTTTTTCTTGTAAGGAGAGCTAGCGTTTGTTTCCCAGTCCTAAATGCAGTTGAATCACATGCAGTTTCTTATCCTACGAGCAAGAGTTGTTTTCTGGTAAGAAGAGTCACTATTGCGCTTCCATTGCCATACACATTGCAAATAGCACTCGCTTTTTTTCCCAGCAAGTACAGTGTATTGGACAAAATAGGAGATACTGTTCTTGTCAGTTTCATAAGCAGAATTGAACTAGATATGGCCCGTGTGTGTAGGAAGCACAGTTCTTTTGTTCTGAGGAAGCTCACTGTTCTGGCCTTATAGGAAACACAGTAGAGCAGAAGAGTGCTCTTTTCTCAAAAGCAGAGTGTGTTTCTTGTAAGGCGAGCTAGTGTTTGTTTCCCAGTCAGAAATGGAGTTGAATGCCATGCAGTTTCTGGTCCTAGTAGCAAGAGTTGTTTTCTGTTAAGAAGAGTCACTATTGAGCTCCCATTGCCATACACAGTGCAAATAGCACTCGCGTCTGTTCTCAGCAAGTACAGTGTATTGGACTGAAGAGGAGCTACTGTTCTTGTCAGTTTCCTAAGCAGAGTTGAACTAGATATGGCCCGTGTGTGTAGGAAGTACAGTTCTTTTGTTCTGAGCTAGTTCACTGTTTGGATCCCTTAGGAAAACAGTAGAGTAGAAGAGTACTCTTTTCTCAAAAGCAGAGTGTGTTTCTTGTAAGTCGAGCTAGCGTTTGTTTGCCAGACCTAAGTGGAGTTGAATCCCATGCAGTTTCTAGTCCTACGAGCAAGAGTTTTTTTCTGGCAAAAGATTCACTATTGAGCACGGTTGCCATACACAGTGCAAATAGCACTCGCGTCTGTTCCCAGCAAGTACAGTGTATTGGACTGAAGAGGAGCTAATGTTCTTGTCATTTTCCTAAGCAGAGTTGAACTAGATATGGCCCATGTGTGTAGGAAGCACAGTTCTTTTGTTCTGAGCAAGCACACTGTTCGGACCCCATAAAAAATACAGTAGAGTAGAAGAGTGCCCTTTTCTCAAAAGCAGAGTATGTTTCTTGTAAGGCAAGCTATCGTTTGTTTCCCAGTCCTAAATGGAGTTGAATCACATGCAGTTTCTGCTCCTAAGAGCAAGAGTTGTTTTCTGGTAAGGAAAGTCACTATTATGCTCCCATTGCCATACACAGTGCAAATAGCACTTCCGTCTGTTCCCAGCAAGTACAGTGTATTGGACTGAAGAGGAGCTACTGTTCTTGTCAGTTTCCTAAGCAGAGTTGAACTAGATATGGCCCGTGTGTGTGGGAACCACAGTTCTTTTGTTCTGAGCAAGCTCACTGTTCGGACCCCATAGAAAACACAATAGAGTAGAAGAGTGCTCTTTTCTCAAAAGCAGATTGTGTTTCTTGTAAGGCGAGCTAGCGTTTGTTTCACAGTCCTAAATGGAGTTGAATCACATGCAGTTTCGGGTCCTAAGAGCAAGAGTTGTTTTCTGGTAAGAAGATTCACTATTGCGCTCCCATTGTCATACACAGGGCAAATAGCACTGGCTTCTGTTCCCAGCAAGTACAGTGTATTGGACTGAAGAGGAGCTACTGTTCTTGTCAGTTTCCTAAGCAGAGTTGAACTAGATATGGCCCGTGTGTGTAGGAAGCACAGTTCTTTTGTTCTGAGCAAGCTCACTGTTCGGAACCCATAGGAAATACAGTACAGAAGAAGAGTGCTCTTTTCTCAAAAGCAGAGTGTGTTTCTTGTAAGGTGAGCTAGCGTTTGTTTCCCAGTCCTAAATGGAGTTGAATCACATGCAGTTTTTGGTCCTACGAGCAAGAGTTGTTTTCTGGTAAGGAAAGTCACTATTGCGCTCCCATTGCCATACACAGTGCAAATAGCACTCGCGTCTGTTCACAGCGAGTACAGTGTATTGGACTGAAGAGGAGCTCTTTTCTTGTCAGTTTCCTAAGCAGTGTTGTACTAGATATTGCCCGTGTGTGTAGGAAGCACAGTTCTTTTGTTCTGAGCAAGCTCACTGTTCGGACCCCATAGGAAACACTGTAGAGTAGAAGAGTGCTCTTTTCTCAAAAGCAGAGTGTGTTTCTTGTAAGGCGAGCTAGTGTTTGATTCCCAGTCAGAAATGGAGTTGAATCCCATGCAGTTTCTGGTCCTATGAGCAAGAGATTTTTTCTGGTAAGGAAAGTCACTATTGCGCTTCCTTTGCCATACACTGTGCAAATACCACACGCTTCTGCTTCCAGCAAGTAACGTGTATTGGACTGAAGAGGATCTACTGTTCTTGTCAGTTTCCTAAGCAGAGTTGAACCAAATATGAACCGTGTGTGTACAAAGCACAGTTCTTTTGTTCTGAGCAAGCTCACTGTTCGGAACAATTAGGAAACACAGTAGAGTAGAAGAGTGCTCTTTTCTCAAAAGCAGAGTATGTTTCTTGTAAGGCAAGCTAGCGTTTGTTTCCCAGTCCTAAATGGAATTGAATCACATGCAGTTTCTGGTCCTACGAGCAAGAGTTGTTTTCTGGTAAGAACAGTCACTATTGCGCTCCCATTGCCATACACAGAGCAAATAGCACACGATTCTGTTCCCAGCAAGTACAGTGTATTGGATTGAAGAGGATCTACTCTTCTTGTCAGTTTCCTAAGCAGAATTGAACTAGTTATGGCCGTGTGTGTACGAAGCGCAGTTCTTTTGTTCTGATCAAGTACACTATTCTGGCGATATAGGAAACATGTAGAGTAGAAGAGTGCTCTTTTCTCAAAAGCCGAGTGTGTTTCTTGTAAGGCGACCTAGCGTTTGTTTCCCAGTCCTAAATGGAGTTGAATCACATGCAGTTTCTGGTCCTACGAGCAAGAGTTGTTTTCTGGTAAGAAGAGTCACTATTGTGCTATCATTGCCATACACAGTTCAAATAGCACTCGCGTCTGTTCCCAGCAAGTACAGTGTATTGGACTGAAGAGGATCTACTGTTCTTGTCAGTTACCTAAGCAGAATTGAAATAGATATGGCCCGTGTGTGTAGTCAGCAGAGTTCTTTTGTTCTGAGCAAGCTCACTGTTCTGGCCCCATAGGAAACACAGTTGAGTAGAAGAGTGCTCTTTTCTCAAAAGCAGAGTGTGTTTCTTGTAAATCGAGCTAGCATGTTTCCCAGTCGTAAATGGAGTTGAATCACATGCAGTTTCTGTTCTTATGAGCAAGAGTTGTTTTCTGGTAAGAGGAGTCACTATTGCGCTCCCATTGCCATACACAGAGCAAATAGCACACGATTCTGTTCCCAGCAAGTACAGTGTATTGGACTGAAGAGGATCTACTCTTCTTGTCAGTTTCCTAAGCAGAATTGAACTAGTTATGGCCGTGTGTGTACGAAGCCCAGTTCTTTTGTTCTGATCAAGTACACTATTCTGGCGATATAGGAAACATGTAGAGTAGAAGAGTGCTCTTTTCTCAAAAGCAGAATGTGTTTCTTGTAAGGCGACCTAGCGTTTGTTTCCCAGTCCTAAATGGAGTTGAATCACATGCAGTTTCTGGTCCTACGAGCAAGACTTGTTTTCTGGTAAGAAGAGTCACTATTGTGCTATCATTGCCATACACAGTGCAAATAGCACTCGCGTCTGTTCCCAGCAAGTACAGTGTATTGGACAGAAGAAACTCTACTGTTCTTGTCAGTTTCCTAATCAGAGTTGAACTAGATATGGCCCGTGTGTGGAGGAAGCACAGTTCTTTTGTTCTGAGCAAGCTCACTTTTCGGACCCCATGGGAAACACAGTAGAGTAGAAGTGTGCTCTTTTTTCAAAAGCAGAGTGTGTTTCTTGTAAGGCTAGCTAGTGTTTGTTTCTAGTCAGAAACGGAGTTGAATCCCATGCAGTTTCTGGTCCTACAACCAAGAGTTGTTTTCTGGTAAGAAGAGTCACTATTGTGCTCCCATTGCCATACACAGTGCAAATAGCACTCGCGTCTGCTCCCAGCAAGTACAGTGTATTGGAAAGAAGCAGAGCTGCTGTTCTTGTCAGTTTCCTAAGCAGAGTTGAACTAGATATAGCCCGTGTGGGTAGGAAGCACAGTTCTTTGGTTCTGAGCAAGCTCACTGTTCTGGCCCTATAGGAAACACAGTAGAGTAGAAGAGTGCTCTTTTCTCAAAAGTAGAGTGTTTTTCTTGTAAGGAGAGCTAGCGTTTGTTTCCCAGTCCTAAATGCAGTTGAATCACATGCAGTTTCTGATCCTACGAGCAAGAGTTGTTTTCTGGTAAGAAGAGTCACTTTTGCGCTTCCATTGCCATACACATTGCAAATAGCACTCGCTTTTTTTCCCAGCAAGTACAGTGTATTGGACAAAATAGGAGATACTGTTCTTGTCAGTTTCATAAGCAGAATTGAACTAGATATGGCCCGTGTGTGTAGGAAGCACAGTTCTTTTGTTCTGAGGAAGCTCACTGTTCTGGCCTTATAGGAAACACAGTAGAGCAGAAGAGTGCTCTTTTTTCAAAAGCCGAGTGTGTTTCTTGAAAGGCGACCTAACGTTTGCTTCCCAGACCTAAATGGAGTTGAATTCCATGCAGTTTCTGTTCCTACGAGCAAGAGTTGTTTTCTGGTAAGAAGAGTCACCATTACTCTCCCATTGTCATACACAGGGCAAATAGCACTGGCGTCTGTTCCCAGCATGTACATTGTATTGGACTGAAGAGGATCTACTGTTCTTGTCAGTTTCCTAAGCAGAGTTGAACTAGTTATGGCCCGTGTGTGTAGGAAGCACAGTTCTTTTGTTCTGAGCAAGCTCACTGTTCGGACCCCATAGGAAACACTGTAGAGTAGAAGAGTGCTCTTTTCTCAAAAGCAGAGTGTGTTTCTTGTAAGGTGAGCTAGTGTTTGATTCCCAGTCAGAAATGGAGTTGAATCCCATGCAGTTTCTGGTCCTATGAGCAAGAGATTTTTTCTGGTAAGGAAAGTCACTATTGCGCTTCCTTTGCCATACACTGTGCAAATACCACACGCTTCTGCTTCCAGCAAGTAACGTGTATTGGACTGAAGAGGATCTACTGTTCTTGTCAGTTTCCTAAGCAGAGTTGAACCAAATATGAACCGTGTGTGTACAAAGCACAGTTCTTTTGTTCTGAGCAAGCTCACTGTTTGGAACAATTAGGAAACACAGTAGAGTAGAAGAGTGCTCTTTTCTCAAAAGCAGAGTATGTTTCTTGTAAGGCAAGCTAGCGTTTGTTTCCCAGTCCTAAATGGAATTGAATCACATGCAGTTTCTGGTCCTACGAGCAAGAGTTGTTTTCTGGTAAGAACAGTCACTATTGCGCTCCCATTGCCATACACAGAGCAAATAGCACACGATTCTGTTCCCAGCAAGTACAGTGTATTGGATTGAAGAGGATCTACTCTTCTTGTCAGTTTCCTAAGCAGAATTGAACTAGTTATGGCCGTGTGTGTACGAAGCGCAGTTCTTTTGTTCTGATCAAGTACACTATTCTGGCGATATAGGAAACATGTAGAGTAGAAGAGTGCTCTTTTCTCAAAAGCGGAATGTGTTTCTTGTAAGGCGACCTAGCGTTTGTTTCCCAGTCCTAAATGGAGTTGAATCACATGCAGTTTCTGGTCCTACGAGCAAGAGTTGTTTTCTGGTAAGAAGAGTCACTATTGTGCTATCATTGCCATACACAGTTCAAATAGCACTCGCGTCTGTTCCCAGCAAGTACAGTGTATTGGACTGAAGAGGATCTACTGTTCTTGTCAGTTACCTAAGCAGAATTGAAATAGATATGGCCCGTGTGTGTAGTCAGCAGAGTTCTTTTGTTCTGAGCAAGCTCACTGTTCTGGCCCCATAGGAAACACAGTTGAGTAGAAGAGTGCTCTTTTCTCAAAAGCAGAGTGTGTTTCTTGTAAATCGAGCTAGCATGTTTCCCAGTCGTAAATGGAGTTGAATCACATGCAGTTTCTGTTCTTATGAGCAAGAGTTGTTTTCTGGTAAGAGGAGTCACTATTGCGCTCCCATTACCATACAAAGAGCAAATAGCACACGATTCTGTTCCCAGCAAGTACAGTGTATTGGACTGAAGAGGATCTACTCTTCTTGTCAGTTTCCTAAGCAGAATTGAACTAGTTATGGCCGTGTGTGTACGAAGCCCAGTTCTTTTGTTCTGATCAAGTACACTATTCTGGCGATATAGGAAACATGTAGAGTAGAAGAGTGCTCTTTTCTCAAAAGCAGAATGTGTTTCTTGTAAGGCGACCTAGCGTTTGTTTCCCAGTCCTAAATGGAGTTGAATCACATGCAGTTTCTGGTCCTACGAGCAAGAGTTGTTTTCTGGTAAGAAGAGTCACTATTGTGCTATCATTGCCATACACAGTGCAAATAGCACTCGCGTCTGTTCCCAGCAAGTACAGTGTATTGGACAGAAGAAACTCTACTGTTCTTGTCAGTTTCCTAATCAGAGTTGAACTAGATATGGCCCGTGTGTGGAGGAAGCACAGTTCTTTTGTTCTGAGCAAGCTCACTTTTCGGACCCCATGGGAAACACAGTAGAGTAGAAGTGTGCTCTTTTTTCAAAAGCAGAGTGTGTTTCTTGTAAGGCTAGCTAGTGTTTGTTTCCCAGTCAGAAACGGAGTTGAATCCCATGCAGTTTCTGGTCCTACAACCAAGAGTTGTTTTCTGGTAAGAAGAGTCACTATTGTGCTCCCATTGCCATACACAGTGCAAATAGCACTCGCGTCTGCTCCCAGCAAGTACAGTGTATTGGAAAGAAGCAGAGCTGCTGTTCTTGTCAGTTTCCTAAGCAGAGTTGAACTAGATATAGCCCGTGTGGGTAGGAAGCACAGTTCTTTGGTTCTGAGCAAGCTCACTGTTCTGGCCCTATAGGAAACACAGTAGAGTAGAAGAGTGCTCTTTTCTCAAAAGTAGAGTGTTTTTCTTGTAAGGAGAGCTAGCGTTTGTTTCCCAGTCCTAAATGCAGTTGAATCACATGCAGTTTCTGATCCTACGAGCAAGAGTTGTTTTCTGGTAAGAAGAGTCACTATTGCGCTTCCATTGCCATACACATTGCAAATAGCACTCGCTTTTTTTCCCAGCAAGTACAGTGTATTGGACAAAATAGGAGATACTGTTCTTGTCAGTTTCATAAGCAGAATTGAACTAGATATGGCCCGTGTGTGTAGGAAGCACAGTTCTTTTGTTCTGAGGAAGCTCACTGTTCTGGCCTTATAGGAAACACAGTAGAGCAGAAGAGTGCTCTTTTTTCAAAAGCCGAGTGTGTTTCTTGAAAGGCGACCTAACGTTTGCTTCCCAGACCTAAATGGAGTTGAATTCCATGCAGTTTCTGTTCCTACGAGCAAGAGTTGTTTTCTGGTAAGAAGAGTCACCATTACTCTCCCATTGTCATACACAGGGCAAATAGCACTGGCGTCTGTTCCCAGCATGTACATTGTATTGGACTGAAGAGGATCTACTGTTCTTGTCAGTTTCCTAAGCAGAGTTGAACTAGTTATGGCCCGTGTGTGTAGGAAGCACAGTTCTTTTGTTCTGAGCAAGCTCACTGTTCGGACACCATAGGAAACACAGTAGAGTCGAAGAGTGCTCTATTCTCAAATGCAGAGTGTGTTTCTTGTAAGGGGAGCTAGCGTTTGTGTCCCAGTCCTAAATGGAGTTGAATCACATGCAGTTTCTGGTCCTACGAGCAAGAGTTGTTTTCTGGTAAGAAGAGTCACTATTGCACTCCCTTTATCATACACAGGGCAAATAGCACTTGCGTCTGTTCCCAGCATGTACAGTGTATTGGCCTGAAGAGGATCTACTGTTCTTGTCAGTTTCCTAAGCAGAGTCAAACTAGATATGGCCCATGTGTGTAGGAAGCACAGTTCTTTTGTTCTGAGCAAGCTCACTGTTCTGGCCCTGGAGTAAACACAGTAGAGTAGATGAGTGCTCTTTTCTCAAAAGCAGAGTGTGTTTCTTGTAAGGCGAGCTAGCGTTTGATTCCCAGTCCTAAATGGAGTTGAATCCCTTGCAGATTCTGGTCCTACGAGCAAGAGTTTTTTTCTGGTAAGAAGAGTCACTATTGTGCTATCATTGCCATACACAGGGCAAATAGCAATCGCGTCTGTTCCCAGCAAGTACAGTGTATTGGACTGAAGAGGAGCTACTGTTCTTGTCAGTTTTCTAAGCAGAGTTAAACTAGATATGGCCCGTGAGTGTCGGAAGCACAGTTCTTTTGTTCTTAGCAAGCTCACTGTTCGGACCCCATAGAAAACACAGTACAGTAGATGAGTGCTCTTTTCTCAAAAGCAGAATATATTTCTTTTAAGGGGAGCTAGTGTTTGTTTCCCAGTCCTAAATGGAGTTGAATCACATGCAGTTTCGGGTTCTACGTGCAAGAGTTGCTTTCTGGTAAGAAAAGTCACTATTGCGCTCCCATTGTCACACACAGTGCAAATAGCACTGGCGTCTGTTCCCAGCATGTACAGTGTATTGGACTGAAGAGGATCTACTGTTCTTGTCAGGTTCCTAAGCAGAGTTGAACTAGATATGGCCCGTGTGTGTAGGAAGCACAGTGCTTTTGTTCTGAGCAAGCTCACTGTTCTGGCCCTATAGGAAACACAGTAGAGTAGAAGAGTGCTTTTTTCTCTAAAGCAGAGTGTGTTTCTTTTAAGTCGAGCTAGCATTTGTTTCCCAGTCCTAAATGGAGTTGGAATACACATGCAGTTTCTGGTCCTACGAGCAAGAGTTGTTTTCTGGTAAGAAGAGTCACTATTGCGCTCCCTTTGCCATACACAGTGCAAATAGCACTCGAGTCTGTTCCCAGCAAGTACAGTGTATTGGACTGAAGAGGAGCTACGGTTCTAGTCAGTTTCCTATGCAGAGTTGAACTAGATAAGGCCCGAGTGTGTAGGAAGTACAGTTCTTTTGTTCTGAGCAAGCTCACTGTTCGGACCCCATAGAAAACACAGTACAGTAGATGAGTGCTCTTTTCTCAAAAGCAGAGTATGTTTCTTGTACGGCGAGCTAGGGTTTGTTTCCCAGTCCTAAATGGAGTTGAATCACATGCAGTTTTTGGTCCTACGAGCAAGAGTTGTTTTCTGGTAAGAAGAGTCACTATTGTGCTCCCATTGTCACACACAGGGCAAATAGCACTGGCGTCTGTTGCCAGCATGTACAGTGTATTGGACTGAAGTGGATCTATTGATCTTGTCAGTTTCCTAAGCAGAATTGAACTAGATATGGCCCGTGTGTGTAGGCAGCACAGTTCTTTTGTTCTGAGCAAGCTCACTGTTCTGGCCATATAGGAAACACAGTAGAGTAGATGAGTGCTCTTTTCTCAGAAGCAGAGTGTGTTTCTTGTAAGGCGAGCTAGCGTTTGTTTCCCAGTTCTAAAAGGAGTTGAATCACATGCAGTTTTTGGTCCTACCAGCAAGAGTTGTTTTCTGGTAAGAAGAGTAACTATTGTGCTCCCATTTCCATACACAGTGCAAATAGCACTCGCGTCTGTTCCCAGCAAGTACAGTGTATTGGACTGAGGAGGAGCTACTGTTCTTGTCAGTTTCCTAAGCAGAGTTGAACTAGATATGGCACGTGTGTGTAGGAAGCACAGTTCTTTTGTTGTGAGCAAGCTCACTGTTCGGACACCATAGGAAACACAGTACAGTAGAAGAGTGCTCTTTTTTCAAATGCAGGGTGTGTTTCTTTTAAGGCAATCTAGCCTTTGTTTCCCAGTCCCAAATGGAGTTGAAATACACATGCAGTTTCTAGTCCTAGGAGCAAGAGTTATTTTCTGGTAAGAAGAGTCACTATTCCTCTCCCGTTGCCATACACAGTAGAAATAGCACTCGCGTCTGTTCTCAGCAATACAGTGTATTGGACTCAAGAGGAGCTACTGTTCTTGTCACTTTCCTAAAAAGAGTTGAACTAGGTATGGCCCGAGTGTGTAGGAAGCACAGTTCTTTTGTTCTGAGCAAGATCACTGTTCGGACCCCATAGGAAACACAGTAAAGACAAGAGTGCTCTTTTCTCAAAAGCAGAGTGTGTTTCTTGTAAAGCAAGCTAGTGTTTTTTTCCCAGTCCTAAATGGAGTTGAATCACATGCAGTTTCTTCTCTTACGAGCAAGAGTTGTTTTCTGGTAAGAAGAGTCACTATTGCGCTCCCATTGTCATATACAGGGCAAATAGCACTGGCGTCTGTTTCCAGCATGTATAGTTTATTGGACTGAAGAGGATCTACTCTTCTTGTCAGGTTAATAAGCAGAGTTTAACTAGATATGGTCCGTGTGTGTAGGAAGCACAGTTCTTTTGTTCTGAGCAAGCTCACTGTTTGGACCCCATAGAAAACACAGTACAGTAGAAGAGTGCTCTTTTCTCAAAAGCAGAGTATGTTACTTGTAAGGCGAGCTAGCGTTTGTTTCCCAGTCCTAAATGGAGTTGAATCACATGCAGTTTCGGGTCCTACGAGCAAGAGTTTTTTCTGGTAAGAGGAGTCACTATTGTGCTTTCATTGTCATACACAGGGCAAATAGCACTGGCTTCTGTTCCCAGCAAGTACAGTGTATTGGACTGAAGAGAATCTGCTGTTCTTGTCAGTTTCCTAAGCAGAATTGAAATAGATATGGCCTGTGTGTGTAGTCAGCACAGTTCATTGTTCTGAGCAAGCTCACTGTACTGGCCCTATAAAAAGCACAGTAGAGTAGAAGAGTGCTCTTTTCTCAAAAGCAGAGTGTGTTTCTTGTAAGGTGAGCTAGCGTTTGTTTCCCAGTCCTAAATGGAGTTGAATCACATGCAGTTTTTGGTCCTACGAGCAAGAGTTGTTTTCTGGTAAGGGAATTCACTATTGTGCTCCCATTGCCATACACAGTGCAAATAGCACTCGCGTCTGTTCACAGCGAGTACAGTGTATTGGACTGATGAGGAGCTCTTTTCTTGTCAGTTTCCTAAGCAGAATTGAACTAGATAAGGCCCGTGTGTGTAGGAAGCACAGTTCTTTTGTTCTGAGCAAGCTCACTTTTCGGAACAATTAGGAAACACAGTAGAGTAGTAGAGTGCTCTTTTCTCAAAAGCAGAGTGTGTTTCTTTAAGGCGAGCTAGTGTTTGTTTCCCAGTCAGAAATGGAGTTGAATGCCATGCAGTTTCTGGTCCTACAAGCAAGAGTTGTTTTCTGGTAAGAAGAGTCACTATTGTGCTCCCATTGTCATGCACAGGGCAAATTACAATGGTGTCTGTTCCCAGCATGTACAGTGTATTGGACTGAAGAGGATCGACTGTTCTCATCAGGTTCCTAAGCAGAGTTGAACTAGATATCGTCCGTGTGTGTAGGAAGCACAGTTTTTTTGTTCTGAGCAAGCTCACTGTTCTGGCCCTATAGGAAACACAGTAGAGTAGAAGAGTGCTGTTTTCTCAAAAGCAGAGTGTTTTTCTTGTAAGGGAGCTAGCGTTTGTTTCCCAGTCAGAAATGGAGTTGAATCACATGCAGTTTGTGGTCCTATGAGCAAGAGTTGTTTTCTTGTAAGAAGAGTCACTATTGTGCTCCCATTGTCATACACAGGGCAAATAGCACTGAGGTCTGTTCCCAGCAAGTACAGTGTATTGGACTGAAGAGGATCTACTGTTCTTGTCAGTTTCCTAAGCAGAGTTGAACTACATATTGCCGTGTGTGTAGGAAGCACAGTTCTTTTGTTCTGAGCAAGCTCACTGTTCTGGCCCTATAGGAAACACTGTAGAGTAGAAGACCGCTCTTTTCTCAAAATCAGAGTGTTTTTCTTGTAAGGTGAGCTAGCGTTTGTTTCCCAGTCAGAAATGGAGTTGAATCCCATGCAGTTTCTTGTCCTAGGAGCAAGAGTTTTTTCCTGGTAAGGAAAGTCACTATTGTGCTTCCATTGCAATACACTGTGCAAATACCACACGCGTCTGCTTCAAGCAAGTACCGTGTATTGGACTGAAGAGGATCTACTGTTCTTGTCACTTTCCTAAGCAGAATTGAACTAGATATGGCCGTGTGTGTAGGAAGCGCAGTTCTTTTGTTCTGAGCAAGCTCACTGTTTGGACCACATAGAAAACACAGTACAGTAGATGAGTGCTCTTTTCTCAAAAGCAGAATATATTTCTTTTAAGGGGAGCTAGTGTTTGTTTCCCAGTCCTAAATGGAGTTGAATCACATGCAGTTTCGGGTTCTACGTGCAAGAGTTGCTTTCTGGTAAGAAAAGTCACTATTGCGCTCCCATTGTCACACACAGTGCAAATAGCACTGGCGTCTGTTCCCAGCATGTACAGTGTATTGGACTGAAGAGGATCTACTGTTCTTGTCAGGTTCCTAAGCAGAGTTGAACTAGATATGGCCCGTGTGTGTAGGAAGCACAGTGCTTTTGTTCTGAGCAAGCTCACTGTTCTGGCCCTATAGGAAACACAGTAGAGTAGAAGAGTGCTTTTTTCTCTAAAGCAGAGTGTGTTTCTTTTAAGTCGAGCTAGCATTTGTTTCCCAGTCCTAAATGGAGTTGGAATACACATGCAGTTTCTGGTCCTACGAGCAAGAGTTGTTTTCTGGTAAGAAGAGTCACTATTGCGCTCCCTTTGCCATACACAGTGCAAATAGCACTCGAGTCTGTTCCCAGCAAGTACAGTGTATTGGACTGAAGAGGAGCTACGGTTCTAGTCAGTTTCCTATGCAGAGTTGAACTAGATAAGGCCCGTGTGTGTAGGAAGTACAGTTCTTTTGTTCTGAGCAAGCTCACTGTTCGGACCCCATAGAAAACACAGTACGGTAGATGAGTGCTCTTTTCTCAAAAGCAGAGTATGTTTCTTGTACGGCGAGCTAGGGTTTGTTTCCCAGTCCTAAATGGAGTTGAATCACATGCAGTTTTTGGTCCTACGAGCAAGAGTTGTTTTCTGGTAAGAAGAGTCACTATTGTGCTCCCATTGTCACACACAGGGCAAATAGCACTGGCGTCTGTTGCCAGCATGTACAGTGTATTGGACTGAAGTGGATCTATTGATCTTGTCAGTTTCCTAAGCAGAATTGAACTAGATATGGCCCGTGTGTGTAGGCAGCACAGTTCTTTTGTTCTGAGCAAGCTCACTGTTCTGACCATATAGGAAACACAGTAGAGTAGATGAGTGCTCTTTTCTCAGAAGCAGAGTGTGTTTCTTGTAAGGCGAGCTAGCGTTTGTTTCCCAGTTCTAAAAGGAGTTGAATCACATGCAGTTTTTGGTCCTACCAGCAAGAGTTGTTTTCTGGTAAGAAGAGTAACTATTGTGCTCCCATTTCCATACACAGTGCAAATAGCACTCGCGTCTGTTCCCAGCAAGTACAGTGTATTGGACTGAGGAGGAGCTACTGTTCTTGTCAGTTTCCTAAGCAGAGTTGAACTAGATATGGCACGTGTGTGTAGGAAGCACAGTTCTTTTGTTGTGAGCAAGCTCACTGTTCGGACACCATAGGAAACACAGTACAGTAGAAGAGTGTTCTTTTTTCAAATGCAGGGTGTGTTTCTTTTAAGGCAATCTAGCCTTTGTTTCCCAGTCCTAAATGGAGTTGAAATACACATGCAGTTTCTAGTCCTAGGAGCAAGAGTTATTTTCTGGTAAGAAGAGTCACTATTCCTCTCCCGTTGCCATACACAGTAGAAATAGCACTCGCGTCTGTTCTCAGCAATACAGTGTATTGGACTCAAGAGGAGCTACTGTTCTTGTCACTTTCCTAAAAAGAGTTGAACTAGGTATGGCCCGAGTGTGTAGGAAGCACAGTTCTTTTGTTCTGAGCAAGATCACTGTTCGGACCCCATAGGAAACACAGTAAAGACAAGAGTGCTCTTTTCTCAAAAGCAGAGTGTGTTTCTTGTAAAGCAAGCTAGTGTTTTTTTCCCAGTCCTAAATGGAGTTGAATCACATGCAGTTTCTTCTCTTACGAGCAAGAGTTGTTTTCTGGTAAGAAGAGTCACTATTGCGCTCCCATTGTCATATACAGGGCAAATAGCACTGGCGTCTGTTTCCAGCATGTATAGTTTATTGGACTGAAGAGGATCTACTCTTCTTGTCAGGTTAATAAGCAGAGTTTAACTAGATATGGTCCGTGTGTGTAGGAAGCACAGTTCTTTTGTTCTGAGCAAGCTCACTGTTTGGACCCCATAGAAAACACAGTACAGTAGAAGAGTGCTCTTTTCTCAAAAGCAGAGTATGTTACTTGTAAGGCGAGCTAGCGTTTGTTTCCCAGTCCTAAATGGAGTTGAATCACATGCAGTTTCGGGTCCTACAAGCAAGAGTTTTTTCTGGTAAGAGGAGTCACTATTGTGCTTTCATTGTCATACACAGGGCAAATAGCACTGGCTTCTGTTCCCAGCAAGTACAGTGTATTGGACTGAAGAGAATCTGCTGTTCTTGTCAGTTTCCTAAGCAGAATTGAAATAGATATGGCCTGTGTGTGTAGTCAGCACAGTTCATTGTTCTGAGCAAGCTCACTGTACTGGCCCTATAAAAAGCACAGTAGAGTAGAAGAGTGCTCTTTTCTCAAAAGCAGAGTGTGTTTCTTGTAAGGTGAGCTAGCGTTTGTTTCCCAGTCCTAAATGGAGTTGAATCACATGCAGTTTTTGGTCCTACGAGCAAGAGTTGTTTTCTGGTAAGGGAATTCACTATTGTGCTCCCATTGCCATACACAGTGCAAATAGCACTCGCGTCTGTTCACAGCGAGTACAGTGTATTGGACTGATGAGGAGCTCTTTTCTTGTCAGTTTCCTAAGCAGAATTGAACTAGATAAGGCCCGTGTGTGTAGGAAGCACAGTTCTTTTGTTCTGAGCAAGCTCACTTTTCGGAACAATTAGGAAACACAGTAGAGTAGTAGAGTGCTCTTTTCTCAAAAGCAGAGTGTGTTTCTTTAAGGCGAGCTAGTGTTTGTTTCCCAGTCAGAAATGGAGTTGAATGCCATGCAGTTTCTGGTCCTACAAGCAAGAGTTGTTTTCTGGTAAGAAGAGTCACTATTGTGCTCCCATTGTCATGCACAGGGCAAATTACAATGGTGTCTGTTCCCAGCATGTACAGTGTATTGGACTGAAGAGGATCTACTGTTCTCATCAGGTTCCTAAGCAGAGTTGAACTAGATATCGTCCGTGTGTGTAGGAAGCACAGTTTTTTTGTTCTGAGCAAGCTCACTGTTCTGGCCCTATAGGAAACACAGTAGAGTAGAAGAGTGCTGTTTTCTCAAAAGCAGAGTGTTTTTCTTGTAAGGGAGCTAGCGTTTGTTTCCCAGTCAGAAATGGAGTTGAATCACATGCAGTTTGTGGTCCTATGAGCAAGAGTTGTTTTCTTGTAAGAAGAGTCACTATTGTGCTCCCATTGTCATACACAGGGCAAATAGCACTGAGGTCTGTTCCCAGCAAGTACAGTGTATTGGACTGAAGAGGATCTACTGTTCTTGTCAGTTTCCTAAGCAGAGTTGAACTACATATTGCCGTGTGTGTAGGAAGCACAGTTCTTTTGTTCTGAGCAAGCTCACTGTTCTGGCCCTATAGGAAACACTGTAGAGTAGAAGACCGCTCTTTTCTCAAAAGCAGAGTGTTTTTCTTGTAAGGCGAGCTAGCGTTTGTTTCCCAGTCAGAAATGGAGTTGAATCCCATGCAGTTTCTTGTCCTAGGAGCAAGAGTTTTTTCCTGGTAAGGAAAGTCACTATTGTGCTTCCATTGCCATACACTGTGCAAATACCACACGCGTCTGCTTCCAGCAAGTACCGTGTATTGGACTGAAGAGGATCTACTGTTCTTGTCACTTTCCTAAGCAGAATTGAACTAGATATGGCCGTGTGTGTAGGAAGCGCAGTTCTTTTGTTCTGAGCAAGCTCACTGTTTGGACCACATAGGAAACACAGTAGAGTAGAAGAGTGCTCTTTTCTCAAAAGCAGAGTGTGTTTCTTGTAAGGCGAGCTAGCGTTTATTTTCCAGTTCTAAATGGAGTTCAATCACATGCAGTTTTCAGTCCTATGAGCAAGAGTTGTTTTCTGGTAAGGATAGGCTATTGCGCCCCCATTGCCATACACAGTGCAAATAGCACTCGCTTCTGTTCACAGCGAGTACAGTGTATTGGACTGAGGAGGATCTACTGTTCTTGTCAGGTTCCTAAGCAGAGTTGAACTAGATATCGTCCATGTGTGTAGGAAGCACAGTTTTTTTGTTCTGAGCAAGCTCACTGTTCTGGCCCTATAGGAAACACAGTAGAGTAGAAGAGTGCTCTTTTCTCAAAAGCAGAGTGTTTTTCTTGTAAGGCGAGCTAGCGTTTGTTTCCCAGTCAGAAATGGAGTTGAATCACATGCAGTTTGTGGTCCTATGAGCAAGAGTTGTTTTCTTGTAAGAAGAGTCACTATTGTGCTCCCATTGTCATACACAGGGCAAATAGCACTGAGGTCTGTTCCCAGCAAGTACAGTGTATTGGACTGAAGAGGATCTACTGTTCTTGTCAGTTTCCTAAGCAGAGTTGAACTACATATTGCCTTGTGTGTAGGAAGCACAGTTCTTTTGTTCTGAGCAAGCTCACTGTTCTGGCCCTATAGGAAACACTGTAGAGTAGAAGACCGCTCTTTTCTCAAAAGCAGAGTGTGTTTCTTGTAAGGCAAGCTAGTGTTTGTTTCCCAGTCAGAAATGGAGTTGAATCCCATGCAGTTTCTTGTCCTAGGAGCAAGAGTTTTTTCCTGGTAAGGAAAGTCACTATTGCGCTTCCATTGCCATACACTGTGCAAATACCACACGCGTCTGCTTCCAGCAAGTACCGTGTATTGGACTGAAGAGGATCTACTGTTCTTGTCACTTTCCTAAGCAGAATTGAACTAGATATGGCCGTGTGTGTAGGAAGCGCAGTTCTTTTGTTCTGAGCAAGCTCACTGTTTGGACCACATAGGAAACACAGTAGAGTAGAAGAGTGCTCTTTTCTCAAAAGCAGAGTGTGTTTCTTGTAAGGCGAGCTAGCGTTTATTTCCCAGTTCTAAATGGAGTTCAATCACATGCAGTTTTCGGTCCTATGAGCAAGAGTTGTTTTCTGGTAAGGATAGGCTATTGGGCCCCCATTGCCATACACAGTGCAAATAGCACTCGCGTCTGTTCACAGCGAGTACAGTGTATTGGACTGAGGAGGATCTACTGTTCTTGTCAGGTTCCTAAGCAGAGTTGAACTAGATATTGCCCGTGTGTGTAGGAAGCACAGTTCTTTTGTTCTGAGCAAGCTCACTTATCTGGCCCTATAGGAAACACTGTAGAGTAGAAGAGCGCTCTTTTCTCAAAAGCAGAGTGTTTTTCTTGTAAGGCGAGCTAGCGTTTGTTTCCCAGTCAGAAATGGAGTTGAATCACATGCAGTTTGTGGTCCTATGAGCAAGAGTTGTTTTCTTGTAAGAAGAGTCACTATTGTGCTCCCATTGTCATACACAGGGCAAATAGCACTGGCGTCTGTTCCCAGCAAGTACAGTGTATTGGACTGAAGAGGATCTACTGTTCTTGTCAGTTTCCTAAGCAGAATTGAAATAGATATGGTCTGTGTGTGTAGTCAGCACAGTTCATTGTTCTGAGCAAGCTCACTGTACTGGCCCTATAAAAAGCACAGTAGAGTAGAAGAGTGCTCTTTTCTCAAAAGCAGAGTGTGTTTCTTGTAAGGCGAGCTAGCGTTTGATTCCGAGTCCTAAATGGAGTTGAATCACATGCAGTTTTTGGTCCTACGAGCAAGAGTTGTTTTCTGGTAAGGACAGTCACTATTGTGCTCCCATTGCCATACACAGTGCAAATAGCACTCGCGTCTGTTCACAGTGAGTACAGTGTATTGGACTGACGAGGAGCTCTTTTCTTGTCAGTTTCCTAAGCAGAGTTGAACTAGATATGGCCCGTATGTGTAGGAAGCACAGTTATTTTGTTCTGAGCAAGCTCACTGTTCGGACCCCATAGGAAACACTTTAGATTAGAAGGGCGCTCTTTTCTCAAAAGCAGAGGGTGTTTCTTGTAAGGCGAGCTAGTGTTTGTTTCCCAGACAGAAATGGAGTTGAATCCCATGCAGTTTCTGGTCCTACGAGCAAGAGTTTTTTTCTGGTAAGGAAAGTCACATTTGTACTTCCATTGTGATACACTGTGCAAATACCACACGCGTCTGCTTCCAGCAAGTACCGTGTATTGGACTGAAGAGGATCTACTGTTCTTGTCAGTTTCCTAAGCAGAGTTGAACTAGATATGGACCGTGTGTGTACAAAGCACAGTTCTTTTGTTCTGAGCAAGCTCACTGTTCGGAACAATTAGGAAACACAGTAGAGTAGAAGAGTGCTCTTTTCTCAAAAGCAGAGTGTGTTTCTTGTAAGGCGAGCTAGTGTTTGTTTCCCAGTCAGAAATGGAGTTGAATGCCATGCAGTTTCTGGTCCTACGAGCAAGAGTTGTTTTCTGGTAAGAAGAGTCACTATTGTGCTCCCATTGTCATGCACAGGGCAAATAGCAATGGTGTCTGTTCCCAGCATGTACAGTGTATTGGACTGAGGAGGATCTACTGTTCTTGTCAGGTTCTTAAGCAGAGTTGAACTAGATATGGTCCGTTTGTGTAGGAAGCACAGTTTTTTTGTTCTGAGCAAGCTCACTGTTCTGGCCCTATAGGAAACACAGTAGAGTAGAAGAGTGCTCTTTTCTCAAAAGCAGAGTGTTTTTCTTGTAAGTCGAGCTAGCGTTTGTTTCCCAGTCAGAAATGGAGTTGAATCACATGCAGTTTGTGGTCCTATGAGCAAGAGTTGTTTTCTTGTAAGAAGAGTCACTATTGTGCTCCCATTGTCATACACAGGGCAAATAGCACTGGCTTCTGTTCCCAGCAAGTACAGTGTATTGGACTGAAGAGGATCTACTGTTCTTGTCAGTTTCCTAAGCAGAATTGAAATAGATATGGACTGTGTGTAGTCAGCACAGTTCATTGTTCTGAGCAAGCTCACTGTACTGGCCCTATAAAAAGCACAGTAGAGTAGAAGAGTGCTCTTTTCTCAAAAACAGAGTGTGTTTCTTGTAAGGTGAGTTAGCGTTTGTTTCCCAGTCCTAAGTGGAATAGAATCACATGCAGTTTTTGGTCCTACGAGCAAGAGTTGTTTTCTGGTAAGGAAAGTCACTATTGTGCTCCCATTGCCATACACAGTGCAAATAGCACTCGCGTCTGTTCACAGCGAGTACAGTGTATTGGACTGACGAGGAGCTCTTTTCTTGTCAGTTTCCTAAGCAGAGTTGAACTAGATATGGCCCGTGTGTGTAGGAAGCACAGTTCTTTTGTTCTGAGCAAGCTCACTTTTCGGAACAATTAGGAAACACAGTAGAGTAGAAGAGTGCTCTTTTCTCAAAAGCAGAGTGTGTTTCTTGTAAGGCGAGCTAGTGTTTGTTTCCCAGTCAGAAATGGAGTTGAATGCCATGCAGTTTCTGGTCCTACGAGCAAGAGTTGTTTTCTGGTAAGAAGAGTCACTATTGTCCTCCCATTGTCATGAACAGGGCAAATTGCAATGGTGTCTGTTCCCAGCATGTACAGTGTATTGGACTGGGGAGGATCTACTGTTCTTTTCAGGTTCCTAAGCAGAGTTGAACTAGATATCGTCCGTGTGTGTAGGAAGCACAGTTTTTTTGTTGTGAGCAAGCTCACTGTTCTGGCCCTATAGGAAACACAGGAAAGTAGAAGAGTGCTCTTTTCTCAAAAGCAGAGTGTGTTTCTTGTAATGCTAGCTAGCATTTGTTTCCCAGTCCTAAATGGAATTGAATCACATGCAGTTTCTGGTGCTACAAGCAAGAGCTGTTTTCTGGTAAGAAGAGTCACTATTGTGCTCCCATTGTCATATACATGGCAGATAAAACTGGCGTCTGTTCCCAGCAAGTACAGTGTATTGGACTCAAGAGGATCTACTGTTCTTGTCAGTTTTCTAAGCAGAATTCAACTAGATATGGCCCGTGTGTGTAGGAAGCACAGTTCTTTTGTTCTGAGCAAGATCACTATTCGGACCCCATAGGAAACACAGTAGAGTAGAAAAGTGCTCTTTTCTCAAAAGCAGAGTGTGTTTCTTGTAAAGAGAGCTAGTTTTTTTTCCCAGTCCTAAATGGAGTTGAAACACATGCAGTTTCAGGTCCTACGAGCAAGAGTTTTTTTCTGGTAAGAGGAGTCACTATTGCGCTCCCATTGTCATACACAGGGCAAATAGCAATGGCGTCTGTTCCCAGCATGTACAGTGTATTGGAGTGAAGAGGATCTACTGTTCCTGTCAGGTTTCTAAGCAGAGTTGAACTAGATATGGTCCGTGTGTAGGAAGCACAGTTCAGTTTTTCTGAGCAAGCTCACTGTTCTGGCCCTATAGGAAACACAGTAGAGTAATAGAGTGCTCTTTTCTCAAAAGCAGAGTGTGTTTCTTGTAAGGCGAGCTAGCGTTTATTTCCCAGTTCTAAATGGAGATGAATTACTTGCAGTTTTCGGTCCTATGAGCAAGAGTTGTTTTCTGGTAAGGATAGGCTATTGCGCCCCCATTGCCATACACAGTGCAAATAGCACTCGCGTCTGTTCACAGCGAGTACAGTGTATTGGACTGAGGAGGATCTACTGTTCTTGTCAGGTTCCTAAGCAGAGTTGAACTAGATATCGTCCGTGTGTGTAGAAAGCACAGTTTTTTTGTTCTGAGCAAGCTCACTGTTCTGGCCCTATAGGAAACACAGTAGAGTAGAAGAGTGCTCTTTTCTCAAAAGCAGAGTGTTTTTCTTGTAAGGAGAGCTAGCGTTTGTTTCCCAGTCAGAAATGGAGTTGAATCACATGCAGTTTGTGGTCCTATGAGCAAGAGTTGTTTTCTTGTAAGAAGAGTCACTATTGTGCTCCCATTGTCATACACAGGGCAAATAGCACTGAGGTCTGTTCCCAGCAAGTACAGTGTATTGGACTGAAGAGGATCTACTGTTCTTGTCAGTTTCCTAAGCAGAGTTGAACTAGATATTGCCCGTGTGTGTAGGAAGCACAGTTCTTTTGTTCTGAGCAAGCTCACTGTTCTGGCCCTATAGGAAACACTGTAGAGTAGAAGAGCGCTCTTTTCTCAAAAGCAGAGTGTGTTTCTTGTAAGGCAAGCTAGTGTTTGTTTCCCAGTCAGAAATGGAGTTGAATCCCATGCAGTTTCTGGTCATAGGAGCAAGAGTTTTTTCTGGTAAGGAAAGTCACTATTGCGCTTCCATTGCCATACACTGTGCAAATACCACACGCGTCTGCTTCCAGCAAGTACCGTGTATTGGACTGAAGAGGATCTACTGTTCTTGTCAGTTTCCTAAGCAGAGTTGAACTAGATATGGCCCGTGTGTGTACAAAGCACAGTTCTTTTGTTCTGAGCAAGCTCACTGTTCGGAACAATTAGGAAACACAGTAGAGTAGAAGAGTGCTCTTTTTTCAAAAGCCGAGTGTGTTTCTTGTAAGTCGAGCTAGCGTTTGTTTCCCAGACCTACATGGAGTTGAATCCCATGCAGTTTCTAGTCCTACGAGCAAGAGTTGTTTTCTGGCAAAAGAGTCACTATTGAGCTCCGATTGCCATACACAGTGCACATAGCACTCGCGTCTGTTCCCAGCAAGTACAGTGTATTGGACTGACGAGGAGCTCTTTTCTTGTCAGTTTCCTAAGCAGAGTTGAACTAGATATGGCCCGTGTGTGTAGGAAGCACAGTTCTTTTGTTCTGAGCAAGCTCACTTTTCGGAACAATTAGGAAACACAGTAGAGTAGAAGAGTGCTCTTTTCTCAAAGCAGAGTGTGTTTCTTGTAAGGCGAGCTAGTGTTTGTTTCCCAGTCAGAAATGGAGTTGAATGCCATGCAGTTTCTGGTCCTACGAGCAAGAGTTGTTTTCTGGTAAGAAGAGTCACTATTGTCCTCCCATTGTCATGAACAGGGCAAATTGCAATGGTGTCTGTTCCCAGCATGTACAGTGTATTGGACTGGGGAGGATCTACTGTTCTTTTCAGGTTCCTAAGCAGAGTTGAACTAGATATCGTCCGTGTGTGTAGGAAGCACAGTTTTTTTGTTGTGAGCAAGCTCACTGTTCTGGCCCTATAGGAAACACAGGAAAGTAGAAGAGTGCTCTTTTCTCAAAAGCAGAGTGTGTTTCTTGTAATGCTAGCTAGCATTTGTTTCCCAGTCCTAAATGGAATTGAATCACATGCAGTTTCTGGTGCTACAAGCGAGAGCTGTTTTCTGGTAAGAAGGGTCACTATTGTGCTCCCATTGTCATATACAGGGCAAATAAAACTGGCGTCTGTTCCCAGCAAGTACAGTGTATTGGACTGAAGAGGATCTACTGTTCTTGTCAGTTTTCTAAGCAGAATTCAACTAGATATGGCCCGTGTGTGTAGGAAGCACAGTTCTTTTGTTCTGAGCAAGATCACTGTTCGGACCCCATAGGAAACACAGTAGAGTAGAAGAGTGCTCTTTTCTTAAAAGCAGAGTGTGTTTCTTGTAAAGAGAGCTAGTGTTTTTTTCCCAGTCCTAAATGGAGTTGAAACACATGCAGTTTCAGGTCCTACGAGCAAGAGTTTTTTTCTGGTAAGAGGAGTCACTATTGCGCTCCCATTGTCATACACAGGGCAAATAGCAATGGCGTCTGTTCCCAGCATGTACAGTGTATTGGAGTGAAGAGGATCTACTGTTCCTGTCAGGTTTCTAAGCAGAGTTGAACTAGATATGGTCCGTGTGTAGGAAGCACAGTTCAGTTTTTCTGAGCAAGCTCACTGTTCTGGCCCTATAGGAAACACAGTAGAGTAATAGAGTGCTCTTTTTTCAAAAGCAGAGTGTGTTTCTTGTAAGGCGAGCTAGTGTTTGTTTCCCAGTTCTAAATGGAGATGAATTACTTGCAGTTTTCGGTCCTATGAGCAAGAGTTGTTTTCTGGTAAGGATAGGCTATTGCGCTCCCATTGCCATACACAGTGCAAATAGCACTCGCGTCTGTTCACAGCGAGTACAGTGTATTGGACTGAGGAGGATCTACTGTTCTTGTCAGGTTCCTAAGCAGAGTTGAACTAGATATCGTCCGTGTGTGTAGGAAGCACAGTTTTTTTGTTCTGAGCAAGCTCACTGTTCTGGCCCTATAGGAAACACAGTAGAGTAGAAGAGTGCTCTTTTCTCAAAAGCAGAGTGTTTTTCTTGTAAGGAGAGCTAGCGTTTGTTTCCCAGTCAGAAATGGAGTTGAATCACATGCAGTTTGTGGTCCTATGAGCAAGAGTTGTTTTCTTGTAAGAAGAGTCACTATTGTGCTCCCATTGTCATACACAGGGCAAATAGCACTGAGGTCTGTTCCCAGCAAGTACAGTGTATTGGACTGAAGAGGATCTACTGTTCTTGTCAGTTTCCTAAGCAGAGTTGAACTAGATATTGCCCGTGTGTGTAGGAAGCACAGTTCTTTTGTTCTGAGCAAGCTCACTGTTCTGGCCCTATAGGAAACACTGTAGAGTAGAAGAGCGCTCTTTTCTCAAAAGCAGAGTGTGTTTCTTGTAAGGCAAGCTAGTGTTTGTTTCCCAGTCAGAAATGGAGTTGAATCCCATGCAGTTTCTGGTCATAGGAGCAAGAGTTTTTTTCTGGTAAGGAAAGTCACTATTGCGCTTCCATTGCCATACACTGTGCAAATACCACACGCGTCTGCTTCCAGCAAGTACCGTGTATTGGACTGAAGAGGATCTACTGTTCTTGTCAGTTTCCTAAGCAGAGTTGAACTAGATATGGCCCATGTGTGTACAAAGCACAGTTCTTTTGTTCTGAGCAAGCTCACTGTTCGGACAATTAGAAAACACAGTAGAGTAGAAGAGTGCTCTTTTTTCAAAAGCCGAGTGTGTTTCTTGTAAGTCGAGCTAGCGTTTGTTTCCCAGACCTACATGGAGTTGAACCCATGCAGTTTCTAGTCCTACGAGCAAGAGTTGTTTTCTGGCAAAAGAGTCACTATTGAGCTCCGATTGCCATACACAGTGCACATAGCACTCGCGTCTGTTCCCAGCAAGTACAGTGTATTGGACTGAAGAGGATCTACTGTTCTTGTCAGTTACCTAAGCAGAATTGAAATAGATATGGCCCGTGTGTGTAGTCAGCACAGTTCTTTTGTTCTGAGCAAGCTCACTGTTCTGTCCCTATAGGAAACACAGTAGAGTAGAAGAGTGCTCTTTTCTCAAAGCAGAGTGTGTTTCTTGTAAGGCGAGCTAGTGTTTGTTTCCCAGTCAGAAATGGAGTTGAATGCCATGCAGTTTCTGGTCCTACGAGCAAGAGTTGTTTTCTGGTAAGAAGAGTCACTATTGTGCTCCCATTGTCATGCACAGGGCAAATAGCAATGGTGTCTGTTCCCAGCATGTACAGTGTATTGGACTGGGGAGGATCTACTGTTCTTGTCAGGTTCTTAAGCAGAGTTGAACTAGATATGGTCCGTTTGTGTAGGAAGCACAGTTTTTTTGTTCTGAGCAAGCTCACTGTTCTGGCCCTATAGGAAACACAGTAGAGTAGAAGAGTGCTCTTTTCTCAAAAGCAGAGTGTTTTTCTTGTAAGTCGAGCTAGCGTTTGTTTCCCAGTCAGAAATGGAGTTGAATCACATGCAGTTTGTGGTCCTATGAGCAAGAGTTGTTTTCTTGTAAGAAGAGTCACTATTGTGCTCCCATTGTCATACACAGGGCAAATAGCACTGGCTTCTGTTCCCAGCAAGTACAGTGTATTGGACTGAAGAGGATCTACTGTTCTTGTCAGTTTCCTAAGCAGAATTGAAATAGATATGGACTGTGTGTAGTCAGCACAGTTCATTGTTCTGAGCAAGCTCACTGTACTGGCCCTATAAAAAGCACAGTAGAGTAGAAGAGTGCTCTTTTCTCAAAAGCAGAGTGTGTTTCTTGTAAGGTGAGTTAGCGTTTGTTTCCCAGTCCTAAATGGAATAGAATCACATGCAGTTTTTGGTCCTACGAGCAAGAGTTGTTTTCTGGTAAGGAAAGTCACTATTGTGCTCCCATTGCCATACACAGTGCAAATAGCACTCGCGTCTGTTCACAGTGAGTACAGTGTATTGGACTGACGAGGAGCTCTTTTCTTGTCAGTTTCCTAAGCCGAGTTGAACTAGATATGGCCCGTGTGTGTAGGAAGCACAGTTCTTTTGTTCTGAGCAAGCTCACTTTTCGGAACAATTAGGAAACACAGTAGAGTAGAAGAGTGCTCTTTTCTCAAAAGCAGAGTGTGTTTCTTGTAAGGCGAGCTAGTGTTTGTTTCCCAGTCAGAAATGGAGTTGAATGCCATGCAGTTTCTGGTCCTACGAGCAAGAGTTGTTTTCTGGTAAGAAGAGTCACTATTGTCCTCCCATTGTCATGAACAGGGCAAATTGCAATGGTGTCTGTTCCCAGCATGTACAGTGTATTGGACTGGGGAGGATCTACTGTTCTTTTCAGGTTCCTAAGCAGAGTTGAACTAGATATCGTCCGTGTGTGTAGGAAGCACAGTTTTTTTGTTGTGAGCAAGCTCACTGTTCTGGCCCTATAGGAAACACAGGAAAGTAGAAGAGTGCTCTTTTCTCAAAAGCAGAGAGTGTTTCTTGTAAGGCTAGCTAGCATTTGTTTCCCAGTCCTAAATGGAATTGAATCACATGCAGTTTCTGGTGCTACAAGCAAGAGCTGTTTTCTGGTAAGAAGAGTCACTATTGTGCTCCCATTGTCATACACAGGGCAAATAGCACTGGCTTCTGTTCCCAGCAAGTACAGTGTATTGGACTGAAGAGGATCTACTGTTCTTGTCAGTTTTCTGAGCAGAATTCAACTAGATATGGCCCGTGTGTTTAGGAAGCACAGTTCTTTTGTTGTGAGCAAAATCACTGTTCAGACACCATAGGAAACACAGTAGAGTAGAAGAGTGCTCTTTTCTCAAAAGCAGAGTGTGTTTCTTGTAAAGTGAGCTAGTTTTTTTTTCCCAGTCCTAAATGGAGTTGAATCACATGCAGTTTCGGGTCCTACGAGCAAGAGTTTTTTCTGGTAAGAGGAGTCACTATTGCGCTCCCATTGTCATACACAGGGCAAATAGCAATGGCGTCTGTTCCCAGCATGTACAGTGTATTGGAGTGAAGAGGATCTACTGTTCTTGTCAGGTTCCTAAGCAGAGTTGAACTAGATATGGTCCGTGTGTAGGAAGCACCGTTCAGTTGTTCTGAGCCAGCTCACTGTTCTGGCCCTATAGGAAACACAGTAGAGTAGAAGAGTGCTCTTTTCTCAAAAGCAGAGTGTGTTTCTTGTAAGGCGAGCTAGCGTTTGTTTCTCAGTCCTAAATGGAGTTGAATCACATGCAGTTTTTGGTCCTACGAGCAAGAGTTGTTTTCTGGTAAGGAAAGTCACTATTGCGCTCCCATTGCCAAACACAGAGCAAATAGCACTCGCGTCTGTTCCCAGCAAGTACAGTGTATTGGACTGAAGAGGAGCTACTGTTCTTGTCAGTTTCCTACGCAGGGTTGAATTAGATATGGCCCGTGTGTAGGAAGAACAGTTCTTTTGTTCTGAGCAAGCTCACTGTTGAGACCCCATAGGAAACACAGTAGAGTAGAAGAGTGCTCTTTTCTCAAAAGCAGAGTGTGTTTCTTGTAACGTGAGCTAGCGTTTTTTTCCCAGTCCTAAATGGAGTTGAATCACATGCAGTTTTTGGTCCTACGAGCAACAGTTGTTGTCTGGTAAGGAAAGTCACTATTGTGCTCCCATTGCCATACACAGTGCAAATAGCACTCGCGTCTGTTCACAGCGAGTACAGTGTATTGGACTGATGAGGAGCACTTTTCTTGTCAGTTTCCTAAGCAGAGTTGAACTAGATATGGCCCGTGTGTGTAGGAAGCACAGTTCTTTTGTTCTGAGCAAGCTCACTTTTCGGAACAATTAGGAAACACAGTAGAGTAGAAGAGTGCTCTTTTCTCAAAAGCAGAGTGTGTTTCTTGTAAGGCGAGCTAGTGTTTGTTTCCCAGTCAGAAATGGAGTTGAATGCCATGCAGTTTCTGGTCCTACGAGCAAGAGTTTTTTTCTGGTAAGAAGAGTCACTATTGTCCTCCCATTGTCATGAACAGGGCAAATTGCAATGGTGTCTGTTCCCAGCATGTACAGTGTATTGGACTGGGGAGGATCTACTGTTCTTTTCAGGTTCCTAAGCAGAGTTGAACTAGATATCGTCCGTGTGTGTAGGAAGCACAGTTTTTTTGTTGTGAGCAAGCTCACTGTTCTGGCCCTATAGGAAACACAGGAAAGTAGAAGGGTGCTCTTTTCTCAAAAGCAGAGTGTGTTTCTTGTAATGCTAGCTAGCATTTGTTTCCCAGTCCTAAATGGAATTGAATCACATGCAGTTTCTGGTGCTACAAGCAAGAGCTGTTTTCTGGTAAGAAGAGTCACTATTGTGCTCCCATTGTCATATAAATGGCAGATAAAACTGGCGTCTGTTCCCAGCAAGTACAGTGTATTGGACTCAAGAGGATCTACTGTTCTTGTCAGTTTTCTAAGCAGAATTCAACTAGATATGGCCCGTGTGTGTAGGAAGCACAGTTCTTTTGTTCTGAGCAAGATCACTATTCGGACCCCATAGGAAACACAGTAGAGTAGAAGAGTGCTCTTTTCTCAAAAGCAGAGTGTGTTTCTTGTAAAGAGAGCTAGTTTTTTTTCCCAGTCCTAAATGGAGTTGAAACACATGCAGTTTCAGGTCCTACGAGCAAGAGTTTTTTTCTGGTAAGAGGAGTCACTATTGCGCTCCCATTGTCATACACAGGGCAAATAGCAATGGCGTCTGTTCCCAGCATGTACAGTGTATTGGAGTGAAGAGGATCTACTGTTCCTGTCAGGTTTCTAAGCAGAGTTGAACTAGATATGGTCCGTGTGTAGGAAGCACAGTTCAGTTTTTCTGAGCAAGCTCACTGTTCTGGCCCTATAGGAAACACAGTAGAGTAATAGAGTGCTCTTTTCTCAAAAGCAGAGTGTGTTTATTGTAAGGCGAGCTAGCGTTTATTTCCCAGTTCTAAATGGAGATGAATTACTTGCAGTTTTCGGTCCTATGAGCAAGAGTTGTTTTCTGGTAAGGATAGGCTATTGCGCTCCCATTGCCATACACAGTGCAAATAGCACTCGCGTCTGTTCACAGCGAGTACAGTGTATTGGACTGAGGAGGATCTACTGTTCTTGTCAGGTTCCTAAGCAGAGTTGAACTAGATATCGTCCGTGTGTGTAGGAAGCACAGTTTTTATGTTCTGAGCAAGCTCACTGTTCTGGCCCTATAGGAAACACAGTAGAGTAGAAGAGTGCTCTTTTCTCAAAAGCAGAGTGTTTTTCTTGTAAGGAGAGCTAGCGTTTGTTTCCCAGTCAGAAATGGAGTTGAATCACATGCAGTTTGTGGTCCTATGAGCAAGAGTTGTTTTCTTGTAAGAAGAGTCACTATTGTGCTCCCATTGTCATACACAGGGCAAATAGCACTGAGGTCTATTCCCAGCAAGTACAGTGTATTGGACTGAAGAGGATCTACTGTTCTTGTCAGTTTCCTAAGCAGAGTTGAACTAGATATTGCCCGTGTGTGTACAAAGCACAGTTCTTTTGTTCTGAGCAAGCTCACTGTTCTGGCCCTATAGGAAACACTGTAGAGTAGAAGAGCGCTCTTTTCTCAAAAGCAGAGTGTGTTTCTTGTAAGGCAAGCTAGTGTTTGTTTCCCAGTCAGAAATGGAGTTGAATCCCATGCAGTTTCTGGTCATAGGAGCAAGAGTTTTTTCTGGTAAAGAAAGTCACTATTGCGCTTCCATTGCCATACACTGTGCAAATACCACACGCGTCTGCTTCCAGCAAGTACCGTGTATTGGACTGAAGAGGATCTACTGTTCTTGTCAGTTTCCTAAGCAGAGTTGAACTAGATATGGCCCGTGTGTGTACAAAGCACAGTTCTTTTGTTCTGAGCAAGCTCACTGTTCGGAACAATTAGGAAACACAGTAGAGTAGAAGAGTGCTCTTTTTTCAAAAGCCGAGTGTGTTTCTTGTAAGTCGAGCTAGCGTTTGTTTCCCAGACCTACATGGAGTTGAATCCCATGCAGTTTCTAGTCCTACGAGCAAGAGTTGTTTTCTGGCAAAAGAGTCACTATTGAGCTCCGATTGCCATACACAGTGCACATAGCACTCGCGTCTGTTCCCAGCAAGTACAGTGTATTGGACTGACGAGGAGCTCTTTTCTTGTCAGTTTCCTAAGCAGAGTTGAACTAGATATGGCCCGTGTGTGTAGGAAGCACAGTTCTTTTGTTCTGAGCAAGCTCACTTTTCGGAACAATTAGGAAACACAGTAGAGTAGAAGAGTGCTCTTTTCTCAAAGCAGAGTGTGTTTCTTGTAAGGCGAGCTAGTGTTTGTTTCCCAGTCAGAAATGGAGTTGAATGCCATGCAGTTTCTGGTCCTACGAGCAAGAGTTGTTTTCTGGTAAGAAGAGTCACTATTGTCCTCCCATTGTCATGAACAGGGCAAATTGCAATGGTGTCTGTTCCCAGCATGTACAGTGTATTGGACTGGGGAGGATCTACTGTTCTTTTCAGGTTCCTAAGCAGAGTTGAACTAGATATCGTCCGTGTGTGTAGGAAGCACAGTTTTTTTGTTGTGAGCAAGCTCACTGTTCTGGCCCTATAGGAAACACAGGAAAGTAGAAGAGTGCTCTTTTCTCAAAAGCAGAGAGTGTTTCTTGTAATGCTAGCTAGCATTTGTTTCCCAGTCCTAAATGGAATTGAATCACATGCAGTTTCTGGTGCTACAAGCAAGAGCTGTTTTCTGGTAAGAAGGGTCACTATTGTGCTCCCATTGTCATATACAGGGCAAATAAAACTGGCGTCTGTTCCCAGCAAGTACAGTGTATTGGACTGAAGAGGATCTACTGTTCTTGTCAGTTTTCTAAGCAGAATTCAACTAGATATGGCCCGTGTGTGTAGGAAGCACAGTTCTTTTGTTCTGAGCAAGATCACTGTTCGGACCCCATAGGAAACACAGTAGAGTAGAAGAGTGCTCTTTTCTTAAAAGCAGAGTGTGTTTCTTGTAAAGAGAGCTAGTGTTTTTTTCCCAGTCCTAAATGGAGTTGAAACACATGCAGTTTCAGGTCCTACGAGCAAGAGTTTTTTTCTGGTAAGAGGAGTCACTATTGCGCTCCCATTGTCATACACAGGGCAAATAGCAATGGCGTCTGTTCCCAGCATGTACAGTGTATTGGAGTGAAGAGGATCTACTGTTCCTGTCAGGTTTCTAAGCAGAGTTGAACTAGATATGGTCCGTGTGTAGGAAGCACAGTTCAGTTTTTCTGAGCAAGCTCACTGTTCTGGCCCTATAGGAAACACAGTAGAGTAATAGAGTGCTCTTTTTTCAAAAGCAGAGTGTGTTTCTTGTAAGGCGAGCTAGTGTTTGTTTCCCAGTTCTAAATGGAGATGAATTACTTGCAGTTTTCGGTCCTATGAGCAAGAGTTGTTTTCTGGTAAGGATAGGCTATTGCGCTCCCATTGCCATACACAGTGCAAATAGCACTCGCGTCTGTTCACAGCGAGTACAGTGTATTGGACTGAGGAGGATCTACTGTTCTTGTCAGGTTCCTAAGCAGAGTTGAACTAGATATCGTCCGTGTGTGTAGGAAGCACAGTTTTTTTGTTCTGAGCAAGCTCACTGTTCTGGCCCTATAGGAAACACAGTAGAGTAGAAGAGTGCTCTTTTCTCAAAAGCAGAGTGTTTTTCTTGTAAGGAGAGCTAGCGTTTGTTTCCCAGTCAGAAATGGAGTTGAATCACATGCAGTTTGTGGTCCTATGAGCAAGAGTTGTTTTCTTGTAAGAAGAGTCACTATTGTGCTCCCATTGTCATACACAGGGCAAATAGCACTGAGGTCTGTTCCCAGCAAGTACAGTGTATTGGACTGAAGAGGATCTACTGTTCTTGTCAGTTTCCTAAGCAGAGTTGAACTAGATATTGCCCGTGTGTGTAGGAAGCACAGTTCTTTTGTTCTGAGCAAGCTCACTGTTCTGGCCCTATAGGAAACACTGTAGAGTAGAAGAGCGCTCTTTTCTCAAAAGCAGAGTGTGTTTCTTGTAAGGCAAGCTAGTGTTTGTTTCCCAGTCAGAAATGGAGTTGAATCCCATGCAGTTTCTGGTCATAGGAGCAAGAGTTTTTTTCTGGTAAGGAAAGTCACTATTGCGCTTCCATTGCCATACACTGTGCAAATACCACACGCGTCTGCTTCCAGCAAGTACCGTGTATTGGACTGAAGAGGATCTACTGTTCTTGTCAGTTTCCTAAGCAGAGTTGAACTAGATATGGCCCATGTGTGTACAAAGCACAGTTCTTTTGTTCTGAGCAAGCTCACTGTTCGGAACAATTAGAAAACACAGTAGAGTAGAAGAGTGCTCTTTTTTCAAAAGCCGAGTGTGTTTCTTGTAAGTCGAGCTAGCGTTTGTTTCCCAGACCTACATGGAGTTGAATCCCATGCAGTTTCTAGTCCTACGAGCAAGAGTTGTTTTCTGGCAAAAGAGTCACTATTGAGCTCCGATTGCCATACACAGTGCACATAGCACTCGCGTCTGTTCCCAGCAAGTACAGTGTATTGGACTGAAGAGGATCTACTGTTCTTGTCAGTTACCTAAGCAGAATTGAAATAGATATGGCCCGTGTGTGTAGTCAGCACAGTTCTTTTGTTCTGAGCAAGCTCACTGTTCTGTCCCTATAGGAAACACAGTAGAGTAGAAGAGTGCTCTTTTCTCAAAGCAGAGTGTGTTTCTTGTAAGGCGAGCTAGTGTTTGTTTCCCAGTCAGAAATGGAGTTGAATGCCATGCAGTTTCTGGTCCTACGAGCAAGAGTTGTTTTCTGGTAAGAAGAGTCACTATTGTGCTCCCATTGTCATGCACAGGGCAAATAGCAATGGTGTCTGTTCCCAGCATGTACAGTGTATTGGACTGAGGAGGATCTACTGTTCTTGTCAGGTTCTTAAGCAGAGTTGAACTAGATATGGTCCGTTTGTGTAGGAAGCACAGTTTTTTTGTTCTGAGCAAGCTCACTGTTCTGGCCCTATAGGAAACACAGTAGAGTAGAAGAGTGCTCTTTTCTCAAAAGCAGAGTGTTTTTCTTGTAAGTCGAGCTAGCGTTTGTTTCCCAGTCAGAAATGGAGTTGAATCACATGCAGTTTGTGGTCCTATGAGCAAGAGTTGTTTTCTTGTAAGAAGAGTCACTATTGTGCTCCCATTGTCATACACAGGGCAAATAGCACTGGCTTCTGTTCCCAGCAAGTACAGTGTATTGGACTGAAGAGGATCTACTGTTCTTGTCAGTTTCCTAAGCAGAATTGAAATAGATATGGACTGTGTGTAGTCAGCACAGTTCATTGTTCTGAGCAAGCTCACTGTACTGGCCCTATAAAAAGCACAGTAGAGTAGAAGAGTGCTCTTTTCTCAAAAGCAGAGTGTGTTTCTTGTAAGGTGAGTTAGCGTTTGTTTCCCAGTCCTAAATGGAATAGAATCACATGCAGTTTTTGGTCCTACGAGCAAGAGTTGTTTTCTGGTAAGGAAAGTCACTATTGTGCTCCCATTGCCATACACAGTGCAAATAGCACTCGCGTCTGTTCCCAGCAAGTACAGTGTATTGGACTGAAGAGGAGCTACTGTTCTTGTCAGTTTCCTAAGCAGAGTTGAACTAGATATGGCCCGTGTGTGTGGGAATCACAGTTCTTTTGTTCTGAGCAAGCTCACTGTTCGGACCCCATAGAAAACACAATAGAGTAGAAGAGTGCTCTTTTCTCAAAAGCAGATTGTGTTTCTTGTAAGGCGAGCTAGCGTTTGTTTCACAGTCCTAAATGGAGTTGAATCACATGCAGTTTCGGGTCCTAAGAGCAAGAGTTGTTTTCTGGTAAGAAGATTCACTATTGCGCTCCCATTGTCATACTCAGGGCAAATAGCACTGGCTTCTGTTCCCAGCAAGTACAGTGTATTGGACTGAAGAGGAGCTACTGTTCTTGTCAGTTTCCTAAGCAGAGTTGAACTAGATATTGCCGGTGTGTGTAGGAAGCACAGTTCTTTTGTTCTGAGCAAGCTCACTGTTCGGAACCCATAGGAAATACAGTACAGAAGAAGAGTGCTCTTTTCTCAAAAGCAGAGTGTGTTTCTTGTAAGGTGAGCTAGCGTTTGTTTCCCAGTCCTAAATGGAGTTGAATCACATGCAGTTTTTGGTCCTACGAGCAAGAGTTGTTTTCTGGGAAGGAAAGTCACTATTGCGCTCCCATTGCCATACACAGTGCAAATAGCACTCGCGTCTGTTCACAGCGAGTACAGTGTATTGGACTGAAGAGGAGCTCTTTTCTTGTCAGTTTCCTAAGCAGTGTTGTACTAGATATTGCCCTTGTGTGTAGGAAGCACAGTTCTTTTGTTCTGAGCAAGCTCACTGTTCGGACCCCATAGGAAACACTGTAGAGTAGAAGAGTGCTCTTTTCTCAAAAGCAGAGTGTGTTTCTTGTAAGGCGAGCTAGTGTTTGATTCCCAGTCAGAAATGGAGTTGAATCCCATGCAGTTTCTGGTCCTATGAGCAAGAGATTTTTTCTGGTAAGGAAAGTCACTATTGTGCATCCATTGCCATACACTGTGCAAATACCACACGCTTCTGCTTCCAGCAAGTAACGTGTATTGGACTGAAGAGGATCTAATGTTCTTGTCAGTTTCCTAAGCAGAGTTGAACCAAATATGAACCGTGTGTGTACAAAGCACAGTTCTTTTGTTCTGAGCAAGCTCACTGTTCGGAACAATTAGGAAACACAGTAGAGTAGAAGAGTGCTCTTTTCTCAAAAGCAGAGTATGTTTCTTGTAAGGCAAGCTAGCGTTTGTTTCCCAGTCCTAAATGGAATTGAATCACATGCAGTTTCTGGTCCTACGAGCAAGAGTTGTTTTCTGGTAAGAAGAGTCACTATTGCGCTCCCATTGCCATACACAGAGCAAATAGCACACGATTCTGTTCCCAGCAAGTACAGTGTATTGGATTGAAGAGGATCTACTCTTCTTGTCAGTTTCCTAAGCAGAATTGAACTAGTTATGGCCGTGTGTGTACGAAGCACAGTTCTTTTGTTCTGATCAAGTACACTATTCTGGCGATATAGGAAACATGTAGAGTAGAAGAGTGCTCTTTTCTCAAAAGCAGAATGTGTTTCTTGTAAGGTGACCTAGCGTTTGTTTCCCAGTCCTAAATGGAGTTGAATCACATGCAGTTTCTGGTCCTACGAGCAAGAGTTGTTTTCTGGTAAGAAGAGTCACTATTGTGCTATCATTGCCATACACAGTTCAAATAGCACTCGCGTCTGTTCCCAGCAAGTACAGTGTATTGGACTGAAGAGGATCTACTGTTCTTGTCAGTTACCTAAGCAGAATTGAAATAGATATGGCCCGTGTGTGTAGTCAGCAGAGTTCTTTTGTTCTGAGCAAGCTCACTGTTCTGGCCCCATAGGAAACACAGGAAAGTAGAAGAGTGCTCTTTTCTCAAAAGCAGAGTGTGTTTCTTGTAAGGCGAGCTAGCATGTTTCCCAGTCGTAAATGGAGTTGAATCACATGCAGTTTCTGTTCCTATGAGCAAGAGTTGTTTTCTGGTAAGAGGAGTCACTATTGCGCTCCCATTGCCATACACAGAGCAAATAGCACACGATTCTGTTCCCAGCAAGTACAGTGTATTGGACTGAAGAGGATCTACTCTTCTTGTCAGTTTCCTAAGCAGAATTGAACTAGTTATGGCCGTGTGTGTACGAAGCCCAGTTCTTTTGTTCTGATCAAGTACACTATTCTGGCGATATAGGAAACATGTAGAGTAGAAGAGTGCTCTTTTCTCAAAAGCAGAATGTGTTTCTTGTAAGGCGACCTAGCGTTTGTTTCCCAGTCCTAAATGGAGTTGAATCACATGCAGTTTCTGGTCCTACGAGCAAGAGTTGTTTTCTGGTAAGAAGAGTCACTATTGTGCTATCATTGCCATACACAGTGCAAATAGCACTCGCGTCTGTTCCCAGCAAGTACAGTGTATTGGACAGAAGAAACTCTACTGTTCTTGTCAGTTTCCTAATCAGAGTTGAACTAGATATGGCCCGTGTGTGGAGGAAGCACAGTTCTTTTGTTCTGAGCAAGCTCACTTTTCGGACCCCATGGGAAACACAGTAGAGTAGAAGTGTGCTCTTTTTTCAAAAGCAGAGTGTGTTTCTTGTAAGGCTAGCTAGTGTTTGTTTCCCAGTCAGAAACGGAGTTGAATCCCATGCAGTTTCTGGTCCTACAACCAAGAGTTGTTTTCTGGTAAGAAGAGTCACTATTGTGCTCCCATTGCCATACACAGTGCAAATAGCACTCGCGTCTGCTCCCAGCAAGTACAGTGTATTGGAAAGAAGCAGAGCTGCTGTTCTTGTCAGTTTCCTAAGCAGAGTTGAACTAGATATAGCCCGTGTGGGTAGGAAGCACAGTTCTTTGGTTCTGAGCAAGCTCACTGTTCTGGCCCCATAGGAAACACAGTAGAGTAGAAGAGTGCTCTTTTCTCAAAAGTAGAGTGTTTTTCTTGTAAGGAGAGCTAGCGTTTGTTTCCCAGTCCTAAATGCAGTTGAATCACATGCAGTTTCTTATCCTACGAGCAAGAGTTGTTTTCTGGTAAGAAGAGTCACTATTGCGCTTCCATTGCCATACACATTGCAAATAGCACTCGCTTTTTTTCCCAGCAAGTACAGTGTATTGGACAAAATAGGAGATACTGTTCTTGTCAGTTTCATAAGCAGAATTGAACTAGATATGGCCCGTGTGTGTAGGAAGCACAGTTCTTTTGTTCTGAGGAAGCTCACTGTTCTGGCCTTATAGGAAACACAGTAGAGCCGAAGAGTGCTCTTTTCTCAAAAGCAGAGTGTGTTTCTTGTAAGGCGAGCTAGTGTTTGTTTCCCAGTCAGAAATGGAGTTGAATGCCATGCAGTTTCTGGTCCTAGTAGCAAGAGTTGTTTTCTGTTAAGAAGAGTCACTATTGAGCTCCCATTGCCATACACAGTGCAAATAGCACTCGCGTCTGTTCTCAGCAAGTACAGTGTATTGGACTGAAGAGGAGCTACTGTTCTTGTCAGTTTCCTAAGCAGAGTTGAACTAGATATGGCCCGTGTGTGTAGGAAGTACAGTTCTTTTGTTCTGAGCTAGTTCACTGTTTGGATCCCTTAGGAAAACAGTAGAGTAGAAGAGTACTCTTTTCTCAAAAGCAGAGTGTGTTTCTTGTAAGTCGAGCTAGCGTTTGTTTGCCAGACCTAAGTGGAGTTGAATCCCATGCAGTTTCTAGTCCTACGAGCAAGAGTTTTTTTCTGGCAAAAGATTCACTATTGAGCACGGTTGCCATACACAGTGCAAATAGCACTCGCGTCTGTTCCCAGCAAGTACAGTGTATTGGACTGAAGAGGAGCTAATGTTCTTGTCATTTTCCTAAGGAGAGTTGAACTAGATATGGCCCATGTGTGTAGGAAGCACAGTTCTTTTGTTCTGAGCAAGCACACTGTTCGGACCCCATAAAAAATACAGTAGAGTAGAAGAGTGCTCTTTTCTCAAAAGCAGAGTATGTTTCTTGTAAGGCAAGCTATCGTTTGTTTCCCAGTCCTAAATGGAGTTGAATCACATGCAGTTTCTGCTCCTAAGAGCAAGAGTTGTTTTCTGGTAAGGAAAGTCACTATTATGCTCCCATTGCCATACACAGTGCAAATAGCACTCGCGTCTGTTCCCAGCAAGTACAGTGTATTGGACTGAAGAGGATCTACTCTTCTTGTCAGTTTCCTAAGCAGAATTGAACTAGTTATGGCCGTGTGTGTACGAAGCCCAGTTCTTTTGTTCTGATCAAGTACACTATTCTGGCGATATAGGAAACATGTAGAGTAGAAGAGTGCTCTTTTCTCAAAAGCAGAATGTGTTTCATGTAAGGTGACCTAGCGTTTGTTTCCCAGTCCTAAATGGAGTTGAATCACATGCAGTTTCTGGTCCTACGAGCAAGAGTTGTTTTCTGGTAAGAAGAGTCACTATTGTGCTATCATTGCCATACACAGTGCAAATAGCACTCGCGTCTGTTCCCAGCAAGTACAGTGTATTGGACAGAAGAAACTCTACTGTTCTTGTCAGTTTCCTAATCAGAGTTGAACTAGATATGGCCCGTGTGTGGAGGAAGCACAGTTCTTTTGTTCTGAGCAAGCTCACTTTTCGGACCCCATGGGAAACACAGTAGAGTAGAAGTGTGCTCTTTTTTCAAAAGCAGAGTGTGTTTCTTGTAAGGCTAGCTAGTGTTTGTTTCCCAGTCAGAAACGGAGTTGAATCCCATGCAGTTTCTGGTCCTACAACCAAGAGTTGTTTTCTGGTAAGAAGAGTCACTATTGTGCTCCCATTGCCATACACAGTGCAAATAGCACTCGCGTCTGCTCCCAGCAAGTACAGTGTATTGGAAAGAAGCAGAGCTGCTGTTCTTGTCAGTTTCCTAAGCAGAGTTGAACTAGATATAGCCCGTGTGGGTAGGAAGCACAGTTCTTTGGTTCTGAGCAAGCTCACTGTTCTGGCCCTATAGGAAACACAGTAGAGTAGAAGAGTGCTCTTTTCTCAAAAGTAGAGTGTTTTTCTTGTAAGGAGAGCTAGCGTTTGTTTCCCAGTCCTAAATGCAGTTGAATCACATGCAGTTTCTTATCCTACGAGCAAGAGTTGTTTTCTGGTAAGAAGAGTCACTATTGCGCTTCCATTGCCATACACATTGCAAATAGCACTCGCTTTTTTTCCCAGCAAGTACAGTGTATTGGACAAAATAGGAGATACTGTTCTTGTCAGTTTCATAAGCAGAATTGAACTAGATATGGCCCGTGTGTGTAGGAAGCACAGTTCTTTTGTTCTGAGGAAGCTCACTGTTCTGGCCTTATAGGAAACACAGTAGAGCCGAAGAGTGCTCTTTTCTCAAAAGCAGAGTGTGTTTCTTGTAAGGCGAGCTAGTGTTTGTTTCCCAGTCAGAAATGGAGTTGAATGCCATGCAGTTTCTGGTCCTAGTAGCAAGAGTTGTTTTCTGTTAAGAAGAGTCACTATTGAGCTCCCATTGCCATACACAGTGCAAATAGCACTCGCGTCTGTTCTCAGCAAGTACAGTGTATTGGACTGAAGAGGAGCTACTGTTCTTGTCAGTTTCCTAAGCAGAGTTGAACTAGATATGGCCCGTGTGTGTAGGAAGTACAGTTCTTTTGTTCTGAGCTAGTTCACTGTTTGGATCCCTTAGGAAAACAGTAGAGTAGAAGAGTACTCTTTTCTCAAAAGCAGAGTGTGTTTCTTGTAAGTCGAGCTAGCGTTTGTTTGCCAGACCTAAGTGGAGTTGAATCCCATGCAGTTTCTAGTCCTACGAGCAAGAGTTTTTTTCTGGCAAAAGATTCACTATTGAGCACGGTTGCCATACACAGTGCAAATAGCACTCGCGTCTGTTCCCAGCAAGTACAGTGTATTGGACTGAAGAGGAGCTAATGTTCTTGTCATTTTCCTAAGGAGAGTTGAACTAGATATGGCCCATGTGTGTAGGAAGCACAGTTCTTTTGTTCTGAGCAAGCACACTGTTCGGACCCCATAAAAAATACAGTAGAGTAGAAGAGTGCTCTTTTCTCAAAAGCAGAGTATGTTTCTTGTAAGGCAAGCTATCGTTTGTTTCCCAGTCCTAAATGGAGTTGAATCACATGCAGTTTCTGCTCCTAAGAGCAAGAGTTGTTTTCTGGTAAGGAAAGTCACTATTATGCTCCCATTGCCATACACAGTGCAAATAGCACTCGCGTCTGTTCCCAGCAAGTACAGTGTATTGGACTGAAGAGGATCTACTCTTCTTGTCAGTTTCCTAAGCAGAATTGAACTAGTTATGGCCGTGTGTGTACGAAGCCCAGTTCTTTTGTTCTGATCAAGTACACTATTCTGGCGATATAGGAAACATGTAGAGTAGAGAAGTGCTCTTTTCTCAAAAGCAGAATGTGTTTCTTGTAAGGCGACCTAGCGTTTGTTTCCCAGTCCTAAATGGAGTTGAATCACATGCAGTTTCTGGTCCTACGAGCAAGAGTTGTTTTCTGGTAAGAAGAGTCACTATTGTGCTATCATTGCCATACACAGTGCAAATAGCACTCGCGTCTGTTCCCAGCAAGTACAGTGTATTGGACAGAAGAAACTCTACTGTTCTTGTCAGTTTCCTAATCAGAGTTGAACTAGATATGGCCCGTGTGTGGAGGAAGCACAGTTCTTTTGTTCTGAGCAAGCTCACTTTTCGGACCCCATGGGAAACACAGTAGAGTAGAAGTGTGCTCTTTTTTCAAAAGCAGAGTGTGTTTCTTGTAAGGCTAGCTAGTGTTTGTTTCCCAGTCAGAAACGGAGTTGAATCCCATGCAGTTTCTGGTCCTACAACCAAGAGTTGTTTTCTGGTAAGAAGAGTCACTATTGTGCTCCCATTGCCATACACAGTGCAAATAGCACTCGCGTCTGCTCCCAGCAAGTACAGTGTATTGGAAAGAAGCAGAGCTGCTGTTCTTGTCAGTTTCCTAAGCAGAGTTGAACTAGATATAGCCCGTGTGGGTAGGAAGCACAGTTCTTTGGTTCTGAGCAAGCTCACTGTTCTGGCCCTATAGGAAACACAGTAGAGTAGAAGAGTGCTCTTTTCTCAAAAGTAGAGTGTTTTTCTTGTAAGGAGAGCTAGCGTTTGTTTCCCAGTCCTAAATGCAGTTGAATCACATGCAGTTTCTTATCCTACGAGCAAGAGTTGTTTTCTGGTAAGAAGAGTCACTATTGCGCTTCCATTGCCATACACATTGCAAATAGCACTCGCTTTTTTTCCCAGCAAGTACAGTGTATTGGACAAAATAGGAGATACTGTTCTTGTCAGTTTCATAAGCAGAATTGAACTAGATATGGCCCGTGTGTGTAGGAAGCACAGTTCTTTTGTTCTGAGGAAGCTCACTGTTCTGGCCTTATAGGAAACACAGTAGAGCCGAAGAGTGCTCTTTTCTCAAAAGCAGAGTGTGTTTCTTGTAAGGCGAGCTAGTGTTTGTTTCCCAGTCAGAAATGGAGTTGAATGCCATGCAGTTTCTGGTCCTAGTAGCAAGAGTTGTTTTCTGTTAAGAAGAGTCTCTATTGAGCTCCCATTGCCATACACAGTGCAAATAGCACTCGCGTCTGTTCTCAGCAAGTACAGTGTATTGGACTGAAGAGGAGCTACTGTTCTTGTCAGTTTCCTAAGCAGAGTTGAACTAGATATGGCCCGTGTGTGTAGGAAGTACAGTTCTTTTGTTCTGAGCTAGTTCACTGTTTGGATCCCTTAGGAAAACAGTAGAGTAGAAGAGTACTCTTTTCTCAAAAGCAGAGTGTGTTTCTTGTAAGTCGAGCTAGCGTTTGTTTGCCAGACCTAAGTGGAGTTGAATCCCATGCAGTTTCTAGTCCTACGAGCAAGAGTTTTTTTCTGGCAAAAGATTCACTATTGAGCACGGTTGCCATACACAGTGCAAATAGCACTCGCGTCTGTTCCCAGCAAGTACAGTGTATTGGACTGAAGAGGAGCTAATGTTCTTGTCATTTTCCTAAGGAGAGTTGAACTAGATATGGCCCATGTGTGTAGGAAGCACAGTTCTTTTGTTCTGAGCAAGCACACTGTTCGGACCCCATAAAAAATACAGTAGAGTAGAAGAGTGCTCTTTTCTCAAAAGCAGAGTATGTTTCTTGTAAGGCAAGCTATCGTTTGTTTCCCAGTCCTAAATGGAGTTGAATCACATGCAGTTTCTGCTCCTAAGAGCAAGAGTTGTTTTCTGGTAAGGAAAGTCACTATTATGCTCCCATTGCCATACACAGTGCAAATAGCACTCGCGTCTGTTCCCAGCAAGTACAGTGTATTGGACTGAAGAGGAGCTACTGTTCTTGTCAGTTTCCTAAGCAGAGTTGAACTAGATATGGCCCGTGTGTGTGGGAACCACAGTTCTTTTGTTCTGAGCAAGCTCACTGTTCGGACCCCATAGAAAACACAATAGAGTAGAAGAGTGCTCTTTTCTCAAAAGCAGATTGTGTTTCTTGTAAGGCGAGCTAGCGTTTGTTTCACAGTACTAAATGGAGTTGAATCACATGCAGTTTCGGGTCCTAAGAGCAAGAGTTGTTTTCTGGTAATAAGATTCACTATTGCGCTCCCATTGTCATACACAGGGCAAATAGCACTGGCTTCTGTTCCCAGCAAGTACAGTGTATTGGACTGAACAGGAGCTACTGTTCTTGTCAGTTTCCTAAGCAGAGTTGAACTAGATATTGCCCGTGTGTGTAGGAAGCACAGTTCTTTTGTTCTGAGCAAGCTCACTGTTCGGAACCCATAGGAAATACAGTACAGAAGAAGAGTGCTCTTTTCTCAAAAGCAGAGTGTGTTTCTTGTAAGGTGAGCTAGCGTTTGTTTCCCAGTCCTAAATGGAGTTGAATCACATGCAGTTTTTGGTCCTACGAGCAAGAGTTGTTTTCTGGTAAGGAAAGTCACTATTGCGCTCCCATTGCCATACACAGTGCAAATAGCACTCGCGTCTGTTCACAGCGAGTACAGTGTATTGGACTGAAGAGGAGCTCTTTTCTTGTCAGTTTCCTAAGCAGTGTTGTACTAGATATTGCCCGTGTGTGTAGGAAGCACAGTTCTTTTGTTCTGAGCAAGCTCACTGTTCGGACCCCATAGGAAACACTGTAGAGTAGAAGAGTGCTCTTTTCTCAAAAGCAGAGTGTGTTTCTTGTAAGGCGAGCTAGTGTTTGATTCCCAGTCAGAAATGGAGTTGAATCCCATGCAGTTTCTGGTCCTATGAGCAAGAGATTTTTTCTGGTAAGGAAAGTCACTATTGCGCTTCCACTGCCATACACTGTGCAAATACCACACGCTTCTGCTTCCAGCAAGTAACGTGTATTGGACTGAAGAGGATCTACTGTTCTTGTCAGTTTCCTAAGCAGAGTTGAACCAAATATGAACCGTGTGTGTACAAAGCACAGTTCTTTTGTTCTGAGCAAGCTCACTGTTCGGAACAATTATGAAACACAGTAGAGTAGAAGAGTGCTCTTTTCTCAAAAGCAGAGTATGTTTCTTGTAAGGCAAGCTAGCGTTTGTTTCCCAGTCCTAAATGGAATTGAATCACATGCAGTTTCTGGTCCTACGAGCAAGAGTTGTTTTCTGGTAAGAGGAGTCACTATTGCGCTCCCATTGCCATACACAGAGCAAATAGCACACGATTCTGTTCCCAGCAAGTACAGTGTTTTGGACTGAAGAGGATCTACTCTTCTTGTCAGTTTCCTAAGCAGAATTGAACTAGTTATGGCCGTGTGTGTACGAAGCCCAGTTCTTTTGTTCTGATCAAGTACACTATTCTGGCGATATAGGAAACATGTAGAGTAGAAGAGTGCTCTTTTCTCAAAAGCAGAATGTGTTTCTTGTAAGGCGACCTAGCGTTTGTTTCCCAGTCCTAAATGGAGTTGAATCACATGCAGTTTCTGGTCCTACGAGCAAGAGTTGTTTTCTGGTAAGAAGAGTCACTATTGTGCTATCATTGCCATACACAGTGCAAATAGCACTCGCGTCTGTTCCCAGCAAGTACAGTGTATTGGACAGAAGAAACTCTACTGTTCTTGTCAGTTTCCTAATCAGAGTTGAACAAGATATGGCCCGTGTGTGGCGGAAGCACAGTTCTTTTGTTCTGAGCAAGCTCACTTTTCGGACCCCATGGGAAACACAGTAGAGTAGAAGTGTGCTCTTTTTTCAAAAGCAGAGTGTGTTTCTTGTAAGGCTAGCTAGTGTTTGTTTCCCAGTCAGAAACGGAGTTGAATCCCATGCAGTTTCTGGTCCTACAACCAAGAGTTGTTTTCTGGTAAGAAGAGTCACTATTGTGCTCCCATTGCCATACACAGTGCAAATAGCACTCGCGTCTGCTCCCAGCAAGTACAGTGTATTGGAAAGAAGCAGAGCTGCTGTTCTTGTCAGTTTCCTAAGCAGAGTTGAACTAGATATAGCCCGTGTGGGTAGGAAGCACAGTTCTTTGGTTCTGAGCAAGCTCACTGTTCTGGCCCTATAGGAAACACAGTAGAGTAGAAGAGTGCTCTTTTCTCAAAAGTAGAGTGTTTTTCTTGTAAGGAGAGCTAGCGTTTGTTTCCCAGTCCTAAATGCAGTTGAATCACATGCGGTTTCTTATCCTACGAGCAAGAGTTGTTTTCTGGTAAGAAGAGTCACTATTGCGCTTCCATTGCCATACACATTGCAAATAGCACTCGCTTTTTTTCCCAGCAAGTACAGTGTATTGGACAAAATAGGAGATACTGTTCTTGTCAGTTTCATAAGCAGAATTGAACTAGATATGGCCCGTGTGTGTAGGAAGCACAGTTCTTTTGTTCTGAGGAAGCTCACTGTTCTGGCCTTATAGGAAACACAGTAGAGCCGAAGAGTGCTCTTTTCTCAAAAGCAGAGTGTGTTTCTTGTAAGGCGAGCTAGTGTTTGTTTCCCAGTCAGAAATGGAGTTGAATGCCATGCAGTTTCTGGTCCTAGTAGCAAGAGTTGTTTTCTGTTAAGAAGAGTCTCTATTGAGCTCCCATTGCCATACACAGTGCAAATAGCACTCGCGTCTGTTCTCAGCAAGTACAGTGTATTGGACTGAAGAGGAGCTACTGTTCTTGTCAGTTTCCTAAGCAGAGTTGAACTAGATATGGCCCGTGTGTGTAGGAAGTACAGTTCTTTTGTTCTGAGCTAGTTCACTGTTTGGATCCCTTAGGAAAACAGTAGAGTAGAAGAGTACTCTTTTCTCAAAAGCAGAGTGTGTTTCTTGTAAGTCGAGCTAGCGTTTGTTTGCCAGACCTAAGTGGAGTTGAATCCCATGCAGTTTCTAGTCCTACGAGCAAGAGTTTTTTTCTGGCAAAAGATTCACTATTGAGCACGGTTGCCATACACAGTGCAAATAGCACTCGCGTCTGTTCCCAGCAAGTACAGTGTATTGGACTGAAGAGGAGCTAATGTTCTTGTCATTTTCCTAAGGAGAGTTGAACTAGATATGGCCCATGTGTGTAGGAAGCACAGTTCTTTTGTTCTGAGCAAGCACACTGTTCGGACCCCATAAAAAATACAGTAGAGTAGAAGAGTGCTCTTTTCTCAAAAGCAGAGTATGTTTCTTGTAAGGCAAGCTATCGTTTGTTTCCCAGTCCTAAATGGAGTTGAATCACATGCAGTTTCTGCTCCTAAGAGCAAGAGTTGTTTTCTGGTAAGGAAAGTCACTATTATGCTCCCATTGCCATACACAGTGCAAATAGCACTCGCGTCTGTTCCCAGCAAGTACAGTGTATTGGACTGAAGAGGAGCTACTGTTCTTGTCAGTTTCCTAAGCAGAGTTGAACTAGATATGGCCCGTGTGTGTGGGAACCACAGTTCTTTTGTTCTGAGCAAGCTCACTGTTCGGACCCCATAGAAAACACAATAGAGTAGAAGAGTGCTCTTTTCTCAAAAGCAGATTGTGTTTCTTGTAAGGCGAGCTAGCGTTTGTTTCACAGTACTAAATGGAGTTGAATCACATGCAGTTTCGGGTCCTAAGAGCAAGAGTTGTTTTCTGGTAATAAGATTCACTATTGCGCTCCCATTGTCATACACAGGGCAAATAGCACTGGCTTCTGTTCCCAGCAAGTACAGTGTATTGGACTGAACAGGAGCTACTGTTCTTGTCAGTTTCCTAAGCAGAGTTGAACTAGATATTGCCCGTGTGTGTAGGAAGCACAGTTCTTTTGTTCTGAGCAAGCTCACTGTTCGGAACCCATAGGAAATACAGTACAGAAGAAGAGTGCTCTTTTCTCAAAAGCAGAGTGTGTTTCTTGTAAGGTGAGCTAGCGTTTGTTTCCCAGTCCTAAATGGAGTTGAATCACATGCAGTTTTTGGTCCTACGAGCAAGAGTTGTTTTCTGGTAAGGAAAGTCACTATTGCGCTCCCATTGCCATACACAGTGCAAATAGCACTCGCGTCTGTTCACAGCGAGTACAGTGTATTGGACTGAAGAGGAGCTCTTTTCTTGTCAGTTTCCTAAGCAGTGTTGTACTAGATATTGCCCGTGTGTGTAGGAAGCACAGTTCTTTTGTTCTGAGCAAGCTCACTGTTCGGACCCCATAGGAAACACTGTAGAGTAGAAGAGTGCTCTTTTCTCAAAAGCAGAGTGTGTTTCTTGTAAGGCGAGCTAGTGTTTGATTCCCAGTCAGAAATGGAGTTGAATCCCATGCAGTTTCTGGTCCTATGAGCAAGAGATTTTTTCTGGTAAGGAAAGTCACTATTGCGCTTCCACTGCCATACACTGTGCAAATACCACACGCTTCTGCTTCCAGCAAGTAACGTGTATTGGACTGAAGAGGATCTACTGTTCTTGTCAGTTTCCTAAGCAGAGTTGAACCAAATATGAACCGTGTGTGTACAAAGCACAGTTCTTTTGTTCTGAGCAAGCTCACTGTTCGGAACAATTATGAAACACAGTAGAGTAGAAGAGTGCTCTTTTCTCAAAAGCAGAGTATGTTTCTTGTAAGGCAAGCTAGCGTTTGTTTCCCAGTCCTAAATGGAATTGAATCACATGCAGTTTCTGGTCCTACGAGCAAGAGTTGTTTTCTGGTAAGAGGAGTCACTATTGCGCTCCCATTGCCATACACAGAGCAAATAGCACACGATTCTGTTCCCAGCAAGTACAGTGTTTTGGACTGAAGAGGATCTACTCTTCTTGTCAGTTTCCTAAGCAGAATTGAACTAGTTATGGCCGTGTGTGTACGAAGCCCAGTTCTTTTGTTCTGATCAAGTACACTATTCTGGCGATATAGGAAACATGTAGAGTAGAAGAGTGCTCTTTTCTCAAAAGCAGAATGTGTTTCTTGTAAGGCGACCTAGCGTTTGTTTCCCAGTCCTAAATGGAGTTGAATCACATGCAGTTTCTGGTCCTACGAGCAAGAGTTGTTTTCTGGTAAGAAGAGTCACTATTGTGCTATCATTGCCATACACAGTGCAAATAGCACTCGCGTCTGTTCCCAGCAAGTACAGTGTATTGGACAGAAGAAACTCTACTGTTCTTGTCAGTTTCCTAATCAGAGTTGAACAAGATATGGCCCGTGTGTGGCGGAAGCACAGTTCTTTTGTTCTGAGCAAGCTCACTTTTCGGACCCCATGGGAAACACAGTAGAGTAGAAGTGTGCTCTTTTTTCAAAAGCAGAGTGTGTTTCTTGTAAGGCTAGCTAGTGTTTGTTTCCCAGTCAGAAACGGAGTTGAATCCCATGCAGTTTCTGGTCCTACAACCAAGAGTTGTTTTCTGGTAAGAAGAGTCACTATTGTGCTCCCATTGCCATACACAGTGCAAATAGCACTCGCGTCTGCTCCCAGCAAGTACAGTGTATTGGAAAGAAGCAGAGCTGCTGTTCTTGTCAGTTTCCTAAGCAGAGTTGAACTAGATATAGCCCGTGTGGGTAGGAAGCACAGTTCTTTGGTTCTGAGCAAGCTCACTGTTCTGGCCCTATAGGAAACACAGTAGAGTAGAAGAGTGCTCTTTTCTCAAAAGTAGAGTGTTTTTCTTGTAAGGAGAGCTAGCGTTTGTTTCCCAGTCCTAAATGCAGTTGAATCACATGCGGTTTCTTATCCTACGAGCAAGAGTTGTTTTCTGGTAAGAAGAGTCACTATTGCGCTTCCATTGCCATACACATTGCAAATAGCACTCGCTTTTTTTCCCAGCAAGTACAGTGTATTGGACAAAATAGGAGATACTGTTCTTGTCAGTTTCATAAGCAGAATTGAACTAGATATGGCCCGTGTGTGTAGGAAGCACAGTTCTTTTGTTCTGAGGAAGCTCACTGTTCTGGCCTTATAGGAAACACAGTAGAGCCGAAGAGTGCTCTTTTCTCAAAAGCAGAGTGTGTTTCTTGTAAGGCGAGCTAGTGTTTGTTTCCCAGTCAGAAATGGAGTTGAATGCCATGCAGTTTCTGGTCCTAGTAGCAAGAGTTGTTTTCTGTTAAGAAGAGTCTCTATTGAGCTCCCATTGCCATACACAGTGCAAATAGCACTCGCGTCTGTTCTCAGCAAGTACAGTGTATTGGACTGAAGAGGAGCTACTGTTCTTGTCAGTTTCCTAAGCAGAGTTGAACTAGATATGGCCCGTGTGTGTAGGAAGTACAGTTCTTTTGTTCTGAGCTAGTTCACTGTTTGGATCCCTTAGGAAAACAGTAGAGTAGAAGAGTACTCTTTTCTCAAAAGCAGAGTGTGTTTCTTGTAAGTCGAGCTAGCGTTTGTTTGCCAGACCTAAGTGGAGTTGAATCCCATGCAGTTTCTAGTCCTACGAGCAAGAGTTTTTTTCTGGCAAAAGATTCACTATTGAGCACGGTTGCCATACACAGTGCAAATAGCACTCGCGTCTGTTCCCAGCAAGTACAGTGTATTGGACTGAAGAGGAGCTAATGTTCTTGTCATTTTCCTAAGGAGAGTTGAACTAGATATGGCCCATGTGTGTAGGAAGCACAGTTCTTTTGTTCTGAGCAAGCACACTGTTCGGACCCCATAAAAAATACAGTAGAGTAGAAGAGTGCTCTTTTCTCAAAAGCAGAGTATGTTTCTTGTAAGGCAAGCTATCGTTTGTTTCCCAGTCCTAAATGGAGTTGAATCACATGCAGTTTCTGCTCCTAAGAGCAAGAGTTGTTTTCTGGTAAGGAAAGTCACTATTATGCTCCCATTGCCATACACAGTGCAAATAGCACTCGCGTCTGTTCCCAGCAAGTACAGTGTATTGGACTGAAGAGGAGCTACTGTTCTTGTCAGTTTCCTAAGCAGAGTTGAACTAGATATGGCCCGTGTGTGTGGGAACCACAGTTCTTTTGTTCTGAGCAAGCTCACTGTTCGGACCCCATAGAAAACACAATAGAGTAGAAGAGTGCTCTTTTCTCAAAAGCAGATTGTGTTTCTTGTAAGGCGAGCTAGCGTTTGTTTCACAGTACTAAATGGAGTTGAATCACATGCAGTTTCGGGTCCTAAGAGCAAGAGTTGTTTTCTGGTAATAAGATTCACTATTGCGCTCCCATTGTCATACACAGGGCAAATAGCACTGGCTTCTGTTCCCAGCAAGTACAGTGTATTGGACTGAAGAGGAGCTACTGTTCTTGTCAGTTTCCTAAGCAGAGTTGAACTAGATATTGCCCGTGTGTGTAGGAAGCACAGTTCTTTTGTTCTGAGCAAGCTCACTGTTCGGAACCCATAGGAAATACAGTACAGAAGAAGAGTGCTCTTTTCTCAAAAGCAGAGTGTGTTTCTTGTAAGGTGAGCTAGCGTTTGTTTCCCAGTCCTAAATGGAGTTGAATCACATGCAGTTTTTGGTCCTACGAGCAAGAGTTGTTTTCTGGTAAGGAAAGTCACTATTGCGCTCCCATTGCCATACACAGTGCAAATAGCACTCGCGTCTGTTCACAGCGAGTACAGTGTATTGGACTGAAGAGGAGCTCTTTTCTTGTCAGTTTCCTAAGCAGTGTTGTACTAGATATTGCCCGTGTGTGTAGGAAGCACAGTTCTTTTGTTCTGAGCAAGCTCACTGTTCGGACCCCATAGGAAACACTGTAGAGTAGAAGAGTGCTCTTTTCTCAAAAGCAGAGTGTGTTTCTTGTAAGGCGAGCTAGTGTTTGATTCCCAGTCAGAAATGGAGTTGAATCCCATGCAGTTTCTGGTCCTATGAGCAAGAGATTTTTTCTGGTAAGGAAAGTCACTATTGCGCTTCCACTGCCATACACTGTGCAAATACCACACGCTTCTGCTTCCAGCAAGTAACGTGTATTGGACTGAAGAGGATCTACTGTTCTTGTCAGTTTCCTAAGCAGAGTTGAACCAAATATGAACCGTGTGTGTACAAAGCACAGTTCTTTTGTTCTGAGCAAGCTCACTGTTCGGAACAATTATGAAACACAGTAGAGTAGAAGAGTGCTCTTTTCTCAAAAGCAGAGTATGTTTCTTGTAAGGCAAGCTAGCGTTTGTTTCCCAGTCCTAAATGGAATTGAATCACATGCAGTTTCTGGTCCTACGAGCAAGAGTTGTTTTCTGGTAAGAGGAGTCACTATTGCGCTCCCATTGCCATACACAGAGCAAATAGCACACGATTCTGTTCCCAGCAAGTACAGTGTTTTGGACTGAAGAGGATCTACTCTTCTTGTCAGTTTCCTAAGCAGAATTGAACTAGTTATGGCCGTGTGTGTACGAAGCCCAGTTCTTTTGTTCTGATCAAGTACACTATTCTGGCGATATAGGAAACATGTAGAGTAGAAGAGTGCTCTTTTCTCAAAAGCAGAATGTGTTTCTTGTAAGGCGACCTAGCGTTTGTTTCCCAGTCCTAAATGGAGTTGAATCACATGCAGTTTCTGGTCCTACGAGCAAGAGTTGTTTTCTGGTAAGAAGAGTCACTATTGTGCTATCATTGCCATACACAGTGCAAATAGCACTCGCGTCTGTTCCCAGCAAGTACAGTGTATTGGACAGAAGAAACTCTACTGTTCTTGTCAGTTTCCTAATCAGAGTTGAACAAGATATGGCCCGTGTGTGGCGGAAGCACAGTTCTTTTGTTCTGAGCAAGCTCACTTTTCGGACCCCATGGGAAACACAGTAGAGTAGAAGTGTGCTCTTTTTTCAAAAGCAGAGTGTGTTTCTTGTAAGGCTAGCTAGTGTTTGTTTCCCAGTCAGAAACGGAGTTGAATCCCATGCAGTTTCTGGTCCTACAACCAAGAGTTGTTTTCTGGTAAGAAGAGTCACTATTGTGCTCCCATTGCCATACACAGTGCAAATAGCACTCGCGTCTGCTCCCAGCAAGTACAGTGTATTGGAAAGAAGCAGAGCTGCTGTTCTTGTCAGTTTCCTAAGCAGAGTTGAACTAGATATAGCCCGTGTGGGTAGGAAGCACAGTTCTTTGGTTCTGAGCAAGCTCACTGTTCTGGCCCTATAGGAAACACAGTAGAGTAGAAGAGTGCTCTTTTCTCAAAAGTAGAGTGTTTTTCTTGTAAGGAGAGCTAGCGTTTGTTTCCCAGTCCTAAATGCAGTTGAATCACATGCGGTTTCTTATCCTACGAGCAAGAGTTGTTTTCTGGTAAGAAGAGTCACTATTGCGCTTCCATTGCCATACACATTGCAAATAGCACTCGCTTTTTTTCCCAGCAAGTACAGTGTATTGGACAAAATAGGAGATACTGTTCTTGTCAGTTTCATAAGCAGAATTGAACTAGATATGGCCCGTGTGTGTAGGAAGCACAGTTCTTTTGTTCTGAGGAAGCTCACTGTTCTGGCCTTATAGGAAACACAGTAGAGCAGAAGAGTGCTCTTTTCTCAAAAGCAGAGTGTGTTTCTTGTAAGGCGAGCTAGTGTTTGTTTCCCAGTCAGAAATGGAGTTGAATGCCATGCAGTTTCTGGTCCTAGTAGCAAGAGTTGTTTTCTGTTAAGAAGAGTCACTATTGAGCTCCCATTGCCATACACAGTGCAAATAGCACTCGCGTCTGTTCTCAGCAAGTACAGTGTATTGGACTGAAGAGGAGCTACTGTTCTTGTCAGTTTCCTAAGCAGAGTTGAACTAGATATGGCCCGTGTGTGTAGGAAGTACAGTTCTTTTGTTCTGAGCTAGTTCACTGTTTGGATCCCTTAGGAAAACAGTAGAGTAGAAGAGTACTCTTTTCTCAAAAGCAGAGTGTGTTTCTTGTAAGTCGAGCTAGCGTTTGTTTGCCAGACCTAAGTGGAGTTGAATCCCATGCAGTTTCTAGTCCTACGAGCAAGAGTTTTTTTCTGGCAAAAGATTCACTATTGAGCACGGTTGCCATACACAGTGCAAATAGCACTCGCGTCTGTTCCCAGCAAGTACAGTGTATTGGACTGAAGAGGAGCTAATGTTCTTGTCATTTTCCTAAGGAGAGTTGAACTAGATATGGCCCATGTGTGTAGGAAGCACAGTTCTTTTGTTCTGAGCAAGCACACTGTTCGGACCCCATAAAAAATACAGTAGAGTAGAAGAGTGCTCTTTTCTCAAAAGCAGAGTATGTTTCTTGTAAGGCAAGCTATCGTTTGTTTCCCAGTCCTAAATGGAGTTGAATCACATGCAGTTTCTGCTCCTAAGAGCAAGAGTTGTTTTCTGGTAAGGAAAGTCACTATTATGCTCCCATTGCCATACACAGTGCAAATAGCACTCGCGTCTGTTCCCAGCAAGTACAGTGTATTGGACTGAAGAGGATCTACTCTTCTTGTCAGTTTCCTAAGCAGAATTGAACTAGTTATGGCCGTGTGTGTACGAAGCCCAGTTCTTTTGTTCTGATCAAGTACACTATTCTGGCGATATAGGAAACATGTAGAGTAGAAGAGTGCTCTTTTCTCAAAAGCAGAATGTGTTTCTTGTAAGGCGACCTAGCGTTTGTTTCCCAGTCCTAAATGGAGTTGAATCACATGCAGTTTCTGGTCCTACGAGCAAGAGTTGTTTTCTGGTAAGAAGAGTCACTATTGTGCTATCATTGCCATACACAGTGCAAATAGCACTCGCGTCTGTTCCCAGCAAGTACAGTGTATTGGACAGAAGAAACTCTACTGTTCTTGTCAGTTTCCTAATCAGAGTTGAACTAGATATGGCCCGTGTGTGGAGGAAGCACAGTTCTTTTGTTCTGAGCAAGCTCACTTTTCGGACCCCATGGGAAACACAGTAGAGTAGAAGTGTGCTCTTTTTTCAAAAGCAGAGTGTGTTTCTTGTAAGGCTAGCTAGTGTTTGTTTCCCAGTCAGAAACGGAGTTGAATCCCATGCAGTTTCTGGTCCTACAACCAAGAGTTGTTTTCTGGTAAGAAGAGTCACTATTGTGCTCCCATTGCCATACACAGTGCAAATAGCACTCGCGTCTGCTCCCAGCAAGTACAGTGTATTGGAAAGAAGCAGAGCTGCTGTTCTTGTCAGTTTCCTAAGCAGAGTTGAACTAGATATAGCCCGTGTGGGTAGGAAGCACAGTTCTTTGGTTCTGAGCAAGCTCACTGTTCTGGCCCTATAGGAAACACAGTAGAGTAGAAGAGTGCTCTTTTCTCAAAAGTAGAGTGTTTTTCTTGTAAGGAGAGCTAGCGTTTGTTTCCCAGTCCTAAATGCAGTTGAATCACATGCAGTTTCTTATCCTACGAGCAAGAGTTGTTTTCTGGTAAGAAGAGTCACTATTGCGCTTCCATTGCCATACACATTGCAAATAGCACTCGCTTTTTTTCCCAGCAAGTACAGTGTATTGGACAAAATAGGAGATACTGTTCTTGTCAGTTTCATAAGCAGAATTGAACTAGATATGGCCCGTGTGTGTAGGAAGCACAGTTCTTTTGTTCTGAGGAAGCTCACTGTTCTGGCCTTATAGGAAACACAGTAGAGCCGAAGAGTGCTCTTTTCTCAAAAGCAGAGTGTGTTTCTTGTAAGGCGAGCTAGTGTTTGTTTCCCAGTCAGAAATGGAGTTGAATGCCATGCAGTTTCTGGTCCTAGTAGCAAGAGTTGTTTTCTGTTAAGAAGAGTCTCTATTGAGCTCCCATTGCCATACACAGTGCAAATAGCACTCGCGTCTGTTCTCAGCAAGTACAGTGTATTGGACTGAAGAGGAGCTACTGTTCTTGTCAGTTTCCTAAGCAGAGTTGAACTAGATATGGCCCGTGTGTGTAGGAAGTACAGTTCTTTTGTTCTGAGCTAGTTCACTGTTTGGATCCCTTAGGAAAACAGTAGAGTAGAAGAGTACTCTTTTCTCAAAAGCAGAGTGTGTTTCTTGTAAGTCGAGCTAGCGTTTGTTTGCCAGACCTAAGTGGAGTTGAATCCCATGCAGTTTCTAGTCCTACGAGCAAGAGTTTTTTTCTGGCAAAAGATTCACTATTGAGCACGGTTGCCATACACAGTGCAAATAGCACTCGCGTCTGTTCCCAGCAAGTACAGTGTATTGGACTGAAGAGGAGCTAATGTTCTTGTCATTTTCCTAAGGAGAGTTGAACTAGATATGGCCCATGTGTGTAGGAAGCACAGTTCTTTTGTTCTGAGCAAGCACACTGTTCGGACCCCATAAAAAATACAGTAGAGTAGAAGAGTGCTCTTTTCTCAAAAGCAGAGTATGTTTCTTGTAAGGCAAGCTATCGTTTGTTTCCCAGTCCTAAATGGAGTTGAATCACATGCAGTTTCTGCTCCTAAGAGCAAGAGTTGTTTTCTGGTAAGGAAAGTCACTATTATGCTCCCATTGCCATACACAGTGCAAATAGCACTCGCGTCTGTTCCCAGCAAGTACAGTGTATTGGACTGAAGAGGAGCTACTGTTCTTGTCAGTTTCCTAAGCAGAGTTGAACTAGATATGGCCCGTGTGTGTGGGAACCACAGTTCTTTTGTTCTGAGCAAGCTCACTGTTCGGACCCCATAGAAAACACAATAGAGTAGAAGAGTGCTCTTTTCTCAAAAGCAGATTGTGTTTCTTGTAAGGCGAGCTAGCGTTTGTTTCACAGTACTAAATGGAGTTGAATCACATGCAGTTTCGGGTCCTAAGAGCAAGAGTTGTTTTCTGGTAATAAGATTCACTATTGCGCTCCCATTGTCATACACAGGGCAAATAGCACTGGCTTCTGTTCCCAGCAAGTACAGTGTATTGGACTGAAGAGGAGCTACTGTTCTTGTCAGTTTCCTAAGCAGAGTTGAACTAGATATTGCCCGTGTGTGTAGGAAGCACAGTTCTTTAGTTCTGAGCAAGCTCACTGTTCAGAACCCATAGGAAATACAGTACAGAAGAAGAGTGCTCTTTTCTCAAAAGCAGAGTGTGTTTCTTGTAAGGTGAGCTAGCGTTTGTTTCCCAGTCCTAAATGGAGTTGAATCACATGCAGTTTTTGGTCCTACGAGCAAGAGTTGTTTTCTGGTAAGGAAAGTCACTATTGCGCTCCCATTGCCATACACAGTGCAAATAGCACTCGCGTCTGTTCACAGCGAGTACAGTGTATTGGACTGAAGAGGAGCTCTTTTCTTGTCAGTTTCCTAAGCAGTGTTGTACTAGATATTGCCCGTGTGTGTAGGAAGCACAGTTCTTTTGTTCTGAGCAAGCTCACTGTTCGGACCCCATAGGAAACACTGTAGAGTAGAAGAGTGCTCTTTTCTCAAAAGCAGAGTGTGTTTCTTGTAAGGCGAGCTAGTGTTTGATTCCCAGTCAGAAATGGAGTTGAATCCCATGCAGTTTCTGGTCCTATGAGCAAGAGATTTTTTCTGGTAAGGAAAGTCACTATTGCGCTTCCACTGCCATACACTGCGCAAATACCACACGCTTCTGCTTCCAGCAAGTAACGTGTATTGGACTGAAGAGGATCTACTGTTCTTGTCAGTTTCCTAAGCAGAGTTGAACCAAATATGAACCGTGTGTGTACAAAGCACAGTTCTTTTGTTCTGAGCAAGCTCACTGTTCGGAACAATTAGGAAACACAGTAGAGTAGAAGAGTGCTCTTTTCTCAAAAGCAGAGTATGTTTCTTGTAAGGCAAGCTAGCGTTTGTTTCCCAGTCCTAAATGGAATTGAATCACATGCAGTTTCTGGTCCTACGAGCAAGAGTTGTTTTCTGGTAAGAAGAGTCACTATTGCGCTCCCATTGCCATACACAGAGCAAATAGCACACGATTCTGTTCCCAGCAAGTACAGTGTATTGGACTGAAGAGGATCTACACTTCTTGTCAGTTTCCTAAGCAGAATTGAACTAGTTATGGCCGTGTGTGTACGAAGCCCAGTTCTTTTGTTCTGATCAAGTACACTATTCTGGCGATATAGGAAACATGTAGAGTAGAAGAGTGCTCTTTTCTCAAAAGCAGAATGTGTTTCTTGTAAGGCGACCTAGCGTTTGTTTCCCAGTCCTAAATGGAGTTGAATCACATGCAGTTTCTGGTCCTACGAGCAAGAGTTGTTTTCTGGTAAGAAGAGTCACTATTGTGCTATCATTGCCATACACAGTGCAAATAGCACTCGCGTCTGTTCCCAGCAAGTACAGTGTATTGGACAGAAGAAACTCTACTGTTCTTGTCAGTTTCCTAATCAGAGTTGAACTAGATATGGCCCGTGTGTGGAGGAAGCACAGTTCTTTTGTTCTGAGCAAGCTCACTTTTCGGACCCCATGGGAAACACAGTAGAGTAGAAGTGTGCTCTTTTTTCAAAAGCAGAGTGTGTTTCTTGTAAGGCGAGCTAGTGTTTGTTTCCCAGTCAGAAACGGAGTTGAATCCCATGCAGTTTCTGGTCCTACAACCAAGAGTTGTTTTCTGGTAAGAAGAGTCACTATTGTGCTCCCATTGCCATACACAGTGCAAATAGCACTCGCGTCTGCTCCCAGCAAGTACAGTGTATTGGAAAGAAGCAGAGCTGCTGTTCTTGTCAGTTTCCTAAGCAGAGTTGAACTAGATATAGCCCGTGTGGGTAGGAAGCACAGTTCTTTGGTTCTGAGCAAGCTCACTGTTCTGGCCCTATAGGAAACACAGTAGAGTAGAAGAGTGCTCTTTTCTCAAAAGTAGAGTGTTTTTCTTGTAAGGAGAGCTAGCGTTTGTTTCCCAGTCCTAAATGCAGTTGAATCACATGCAGTTTCTGATCCTACGAGCAAGAGTTGTTTTCTCGTAAGAAGAGTCACTATTGCGCTTCCATTGCCATACACATTGCAAATAGCACTCGCTTTTTTTCCCAGCAAGTACAGTGTATTGGACAAAATAGGAGATACTGTTCTTGTCAGTTTCATAAGCAGAATTGAACTAGATATGGCTCGTGTGTGTAGGAAGCACAGTTCTTTTGTTCTGAGGAAGCTCACTGTTCTGGCCTTATAGGAAACACAGTAGAGCCGAAGAGTGCTCTTTTCTCAAAAGCAGAGTGTGTTTCTTGTAAGGCGAGCTAGTGTTTGTTTCCCAGTCAGAAATGGAGTTGAATGCCATGCAGTTTCTGGTCCTAGTAGCAAGAGTTGTTTTCTGTTAAGAAGAGTCACTATTGAGCTCCCATTGCCATACACAGTGCAAATAGCACTCGCGTCTGTTCTCAGCAAGTACAGTGTATTGGACTGAAGAGGAGCTACTGTTCTTGTCAGTTTCCTAAGCAGAGTTGAACTAGATATGGCCCGTGTGTGTAGGAAGTACAGTTCTTTTGTTCTGAGCTAGTTCACTGTTTGGATCCCTTAGGAAAACAGTAGAGTAGAAGAGTACTCTTTTCTCAAAAGCAGAGTGTGTTTCTTGTAAGTCGAGCTAGCGTTTGTTTGCCAGACCTAAGTGGAGTTGAATCCCATGCAGTTTCTAGTCCTACGAGCAAGAGTTTTTTTCTGGCAAAAGATTCACTATTGAGCACGGTTGCCATACACAGTGCAAATAGCACTCGCGTCTGTTCCCAGCAAGTACAGTGTATTGGACTGAAGAGGAGCTAATGTTCTTGTCATTTTCCTAAGGAGAGTTGAACTAGATATGGCCCATGTGTGTAGGAAGCACAGTTCTTTTGTTCTGAGCAAGCACACTGTTCGGACCCCATAAAAAATACAGTAGAGTAGAAGAGTGCTCTTTTCTCAAAAGCAGAGTATGTTTCTTGTAAGGCAAGCTATCGTTTGTTTCCCAGTCCTAAATGGAGTTGAATCACATGCAGTTTCTGCTCCTAAGAGCAAGAGTTGTTTTCTGGTAAGGAAAGTCACTATTATGCTCCCATTGCCATACACAGTGCAAATAGCACTCGCGTCTGTTCCCAGCAAGTACAGTGTATTGGACTGAAGAGGATCTACTCTTCTTGTCAGTTTCCTAAGCAGAATTGAACTAGTTATGGCCGTGTGTGTACGAAGCCCAGTTCTTTTGTTCTGATCAAGTACACTATTCTGGCGATATAGGAAACATGAAGAGTAGAAGAGTGCTCTTTTCTCAAAAGCAGAATGTGTTTCTTGTAAGGCGACCTAGCGTTTGTTTCCCAGTCCTAAATGGAGTTGAATCACATGCAGTTTCTGGTCCTACGAGCAAGAGTTGTTTTCTGGTAAGAAGAGTCACTATTTTGATATCATTGCCATACACAGTGCAAATAGCACTCGCGTCTGTTCCCAGCAAGTACAGTGTATTGGACTGAAGAGGATCTACTGTTCTTGTCAGTTACCTAAGCAGAATTGAAATAGATATGGCCCGTGTGTGTAGTCAGCAGAGTTCTTTTGTTCTGAGCAAGGTCACTGTTCTGGCCCCATAGAAACACAGGAAAGTAGAAGAGTGCTCTTTTCTCAAAAGCAGAGTGTGTTTCTGTAAGGCGAGCTAGCATGTTTCCCAGTCATAAACGGAGTTGAATCACATGCAGTTTCTGTTCCTATGAGCAAGAGTTGTTTTCTGGTAAGAGGAGTCACTATTGCGCTCCCATTGCCATACACAGAGCAAATAGCACACGATTCTGTTCCCAGCAAGTACAGTGTTTTGGACTGAAGAGGATCTACTCTTCTTGTCAGTTTCCTAAGCAGAATTGAACTAGTTATGGCCGTGTGTGTACGAAGCCCAGTTCTTTTGTTCTGATCAAGTACACTATTCTGGCGATATAGGAAACATGTAGAGTAGAAGAGTGCTCTTTTCTCAAAAGCAGAATGTGTTTCTTGTAAGGCGACCTAGCGTTTGTTTCCCAGTCCTAAATGGAGTTGAATCACATGCAGTTTCTGGTCCTACGAGCAAGAGTTGTTTTCTGGTAAGAAGAGTCACTATTGTGCTATCATTGCCATACACAGTGCAAATAGCACTCGCGTCTGTTCCCAGCAAGTACAGTGTATTGGACAGAAGAAACTCTACTGTTCTTGTCAGTTTCCTAATCAGAGTTGAACAAGATATGGCCCGTGTGTGGCGGAAGCACAGTTCTTTTGTTCTGAGCAAGCTCACTTTTCGGACCCCATGGGAAACACAGTAGAGTAGAAGTGTGCTCTTTTTTCAAAAGCAGAGTGTGTTTCTTGTAAGGCTAGCTAGTGTTTGTTTCCCAGTCAGAAACGGAGTTGAATCCCATGCAGTTTCTGGTCCTACAACCAAGAGTTGTTTTCTGGTAAGAAGAGTCACTATTGTGCTCCCATTGCCATACACAGTGCAAATAGCACTCGCGTCTGCTCCCAGCAAGTACAGTGTATTGGAAAGAAGCAGAGCTGCTGTTCTTGTCAGTTTCCTAAGCAGAGTTGAACTAGATATAGCCTGTGTGGGTAGGAAGCACAGTTCTTTGGTTCTGAGCAAGCTCACTGTTCTGGCCCTATAGGAAACACAGTAGAGTAGAAGAGTGCTCTTTTCTCAAAAGTAGAGTGTTTTTCTTGTAAGGAGAGCTAGCGTTTGTTTCCCAGTCCTAAATGCAGTTGAATCACATGCAGTTTCTTATCCTACGAGCAAGAGTTGTTTTCTGGTAAGAAGAGTCACTATTGCGCTTCCATTGCCATACACATTGCAAATAGCACTCGCTTTTTTTCCCAGCAAGTACAGTGTATTGGACAAAATAGGAGATACTGTTCTTGTCAGTTTCATAAGCAGAATTGAACTAGATATGGCCCGTGTGTGTAGGAAGCACAGTTCTTTTGTTCTGAGGAAGCTCACTGTTCTGGCCTTATAGGAAACACAGTAGAGCAGAAGAGTGCTCTTTTCTCAAAAGCAGAGTGTGTTTCTTGTAAGGCGAGCTAGTGTTTGTTTCCCAGTCAGAAATGGAGTTGAATGCCATGCAGTTTCTGGTCCTAGTAGCAAGAGTTGTTTTCTGTTAAGAAGAGTCACTATTGAGCTCCCATTGCCATACACAGTGCAAATAGCACTCGCGTCTGTTCTCAGCAAGTACAGTGTATTGGACTGAAGAGGAGCTACTGTTCTTGTCAGTTTCCTAAGCAGAGTTGAACTAGATATGGCCCGTGTGTGTAGGAAGTACAGTTCTTTTGTTCTGAGCTAGTTCACTGTTTGGATCCCTTAGGAAAACAGTAGAGTAGAAGAGTACTCTTTTCTCAAAAGCAGAGTGTGTTTCTTGTAAGTCGAGCTAGCGTTTGTTTGCCAGACCTAAGTGGAGTTGAATCCCATGCAGTTTCTAGTCCTACGAGCAAGAGTTTTTTTTCTGGCAAAAGATTCACTATTGAGCACGGTTGCCATACACAGTGCAAATAGCACTCGCGTCTGTTCCCAGCAAGTACAGTGTATTGGACTGAAGAGGAGCTAATGTTCTTGTCATTTTCCTAAGGAGAGTTGAACTAGATATGGCCCATGTGTGTAGGAAGCACAGTTCTTTTGTTCTGAGCAAGCACACTGTTCGGACCCCATAAAAAATACAGTAGAGTAGAAGAGTGCTCTTTTCTCAAAAGCAGAGTATGTTTCTTGTAAGGCAAGCTATCGTTTGTTTCCCAGTCCTAAATGGAGTTGAATCACATGCAGTTTCTGCTCCTAAGAGCAAGAGTTGTTTTCTGGTAAGGAAAGTCACTATTATGCTCCCATTGCCATACACAGTGCAAATAGCACTCGCGTCTGTTCCCAGCAAGTACAGTGTATTGGACTGAAGAGGATCTACTCTTCTTGTCAGTTTCCTAAGCAGAATTGAACTAGTTATGGCCGTGTGTGTACGCAGCCCAGTTCTTTTGTTCTGATCAAGTACACTATTCTGGCGATATAGGAAACATGTAGAGTAGAAGAGTGCTCTTTTCTCAAAAGCAGAATGTGTTTCTTGTAAGGCGACCTAGCGTTTGTTTCCCAGTCCTAAATGGAGTTGAATCACATGCAGTTTCGGGTCCTACGAGCAAGAGTTGTTTTCTGGTAAGAAGAGTCACTATTGTGCTATCATTGCCATACACAGTGCAAATAGCACTCGCGTCTGTTCCCAGCAAGTACAGTGTATTGGACAGAAGAAACTCTACTGTTCTTGTCAGTTTCCTAATCAGAGTTGAACTAGATACGGCCCGTGTGTGGAGGAAGCACAGTTCTTTTGTTCTGAGCAAGCTCACTTTTCGGACCCCATGGGAAACACAGTAGAGTAGAAGTGTGCTCTTTTTTCAAAAGCAGAGTGTGTTTCTTGTAAGGCTAGCTAGTGTTTGTTTCCCAGTCAGAAACGGAGTTGAATCCCATGCAGTTTCTGGTCCTACAACCAAGAGTTGTTTTCTGGTAAGAAGAGTCACTATTGTGCTCCCATTGCCATACACAGTGCAAATAGCACTCGCGTCTGCTCCCAGCAAGTACAGTGTATTGGAAAGAAGCAGAGCTGCTGTTCTTGTCAGTTTCCTAAGCAGAGTTGAACTAGATATAGCCCGTGTGGGTAGGAAGCACAGTTCTTTGGTTCTGAGCAAGCTCACTGTTCTGGCCCTATAGGAAACACAGTAGAGTAGAAGAGTGCTCTTTTCTCAAAAGTAGAGTGTTTTTCTTGTAAGGAGAGCTAGCGTTTGTTTCCCAGTCCTAAATGCAGTTGAATCACATGCAGTTTCTTATCCTATGAGCAAGAGTTGTTTTCTGGTAAGAAGAGTCACTATTGCGCTTCCATTGCCATACACATTGCAAATAGCACTCGCTTTTTTTCCCAGCAAGTACAGTGTATTGGACAAAATAGGAGATACTGTTCTTGTCAGTTTCATAAGCAGAATTGAACTAGATATGGCCCGTGTGTGTAGGAAGCACAGTTCTTTTGTTCTGAGGAAGCTCACTGTTCTGGCCTTATAGGAAACACAGTAGAGCCGAAGAGTGCTCTTTTCTCAAAAGCAGAGTGTGTTTCTTGTAAGGCGAGCTAGTGTTTGTTTCCCAGTCAGAAATGGAGTTGAATGCCATGCAGTTTCTGGTCCTACGAGCAAGAGTTGTTTTCTGTTAAGAAGAGTCACTATTGAGCTCCCATTGCCATACACAGTGCAAATAGCACTCGCGTCTGTTCTCAGCAAGTACAGTGTATTGGACTGAAGAGGAGCTACTGTTCTTGTCAGTTTCCTAAGCAGAGTTGAACTAGATATGGCCCGTGTGTGTAGGAAGTACAGTTCTTTTGTTCTGAGCTAGTTCACTGTTTGGATCCCTTAGGAAAACAGTAGAGTAGAAGAGTACTCTTTTCTCAAAAGCAGAGTGTGTTTCTTGTAAGTCGAGCTAGCGTTTGTTTGCCAGACCTAAGTGGAGTTGAATCCCATGCAGTTTCTAGTCCTACGAGCAAGAGTTTTTTTCTGGCAAAAGATTCACTATTGAGCACGGTTGCCATACACAGTGCAAATAGCACTCGCGTCTGTTCCCAGCAAGTACAGTGTATTGGACTGAAGAGGAGCTAATGTTCTTGTCATTTTCCTAAGGAGAGTTGAACTAGATATGGCCCATGTGTGTAGGAAGCACAGTTCTTTTGTTCTGAGCAAGCACACTGTTCGGACCCCATAAAAAATACAGTAGAGTAGAAGAGTGCTCTTTTCTCAAAAGCAGAGTATGTTTCTTGTAAGGCAAGCTATCGTTTGTTTCCCAGTCCTAAATGGAGTTGAATCACATGCAGTTTCTGCTCCTAAGAGCAAGAGTTGTTTTCTGGTAAGGAAAGTCACTATTATGCTCCCATTGCCATACACAGTGCAAATAGCACTCGCGTCTGTTCCCAGCAAGTACAGTGTATTGGACTGAAGAGGAGCTACTGTTCTTGTCAGTTTCCTAAGCAGAGATGAACTAGATATGGCCCGTGTGTGTGGGAACCACAGTTCTTTTGTTCTGAGCAAGCTCACTGTTCGGACCCCATAGAAAACACAATAGAGTAGAAGAGTGCTCTTTTCTCAAAAGCAGATTGTGTTTCTTGTAAGGCGAGCTAGCGTTTGTTTCACAGTCCTAAATGGAGTTGAATCACATGCAGTTTCGGGTCCTAAGAGCAAGAGTTGTTTTCTGGTAAGGAAAGTCACTATTGCGCTCCCATTGCCATACACAGTGCAAATAGCACTCGCGTCTGTTCACAGCGAGTACAGTGTATTGGACTGAAGAGGAGCTCTTTTCTTGTCAGTTTCCTAAGCAGTGTTGTACTAGATATTGCCCGTGTGTGTAGGAAGCACAGTTCTTTTGTTCTGAGCAAGCTCACTGTTCGGACCCCATAGGAAACACTGTAGAGTAGAAGAGTGCTCTTTTCTCAAAAGCAGAGTGTGTTTCTTGTAAGGCGAGCTAGTGTTTGATTCCCAGTCAGAAATGGAGTTGAATCCCATGCAGTTTCTGGTCCTATGAGCAAGAGATTTTTTCTGGTAAGGAAAGTCACTATTGCGCTTCCATTGCCATACACTGTGCAAATACCACACGCTTCTGCTTCCAGCAAGTAACGTGTATTGGACTGAAGAGGATCTACTGTTCTTGTCAGTTTCCTAAGCAGAGTTGAACCAAATATGAACCGTGTGTGTACAAAGCACAGTTCTTTTGTTCTGAGCAAGCTCACTGTTCGGAACAATTAGGAAACACAGTAGAGTAGAAGAGTGCTCTTTTCTCAAAAGCAGAGTATGTTTCTTGTAAGGCAAGCTAGCGTTTGTTTCCCAGTCCTAAATGGAATTGAATCACATGCAGTTTCTGGTCCTACGAGCAAGAGTTGTTTTCTGGTAAGAAGAGTCACTATTGCGCTCCCATTGCCATACACAGAGCAAATAGCACACGATTCTGTTCCCAGCAAGTACAGTGTATTGGACTGAAGAGGATCTACTCTTCTTGTCAGTTTCCTAAGCAGAATTGAACTAGTTATGGCCGTGTGTGTACGAAGCCCAGTACTTTTGTTCTGATCAAGTACACTATTCTGGCGATATAGGAAACATGTAGAGTAGAAGAGTGCTCTTTTCTCAAAAGCAGAATGTGTTTCTTGTAAGGCAACCTAGCGTTTGTTTCCCAGTCCTAAATGGAGTTGAATCACATGCAGTTTCTGGTCCTACGAGCAAGAGTTGTTTTCTGGTAAGAAGAGTCACTATTGTGCTATCATTGCCATACACAGTTCAAATAGCACTCGCGTCTGTTCCCAGCAAGTACAGTGTATTGGACTAAAGAGGATCTACTGTTCTGGTCAGTTACCTAAGCAGAATTGAAATAGATATGGCCCGTGTGTGTAGTCAGCAGAGTTCTTTTGTTCTGAGCAAGCTCACTGTTCTGGCCCCATAGGAAACACAGGAAAGTAGAAGAGTGCTCTTTTCCAAAAGCAGAGTGTGTTTCTTGGAAGGCGAGCTAGCATGTTTCCCAGTCGTAAATGGAGTTGAATCACATGCAGTTTCTGTTCCTATGAGCAAGAGTTGTTTTCTGGTAAGAGGAGTCACTATTGCGCTCCCATTGCCATACACAGAGCAAATAGCACACGATTCTGTTCCCAGCAAGTACAGTGTATTGGACTGAAGAGGATCTACTCTTCTTGTCAGTTTCCTAAGCAGAATTGAACTAGTTATGGCCGTGTGTGTATGAAGCCCAGTTCTTTTGTTCTGATCAAGTACACTATTCTGGCGATATAGGAAACATGTAGAGTAGAAGAGTGCTCTTTTCTCAAAAGCAGAATGTGTTTCTTGTAAGGTGACCTAGCGTTTGTTTCCCAGTCCTAAATGGAGTTGAATCACATGCAGTTTCTGGTCCTACGAGCAAGAGTTGTTTTCTGGTAAGAAGAGTCACTATTGTGCTATCATTGCCATACACAGTGCAAATAGCACTCGCGTCTGTTCCCAGCAAGTACAGTGTATTGGACAGAAGAAACTCTACTGTTCTTGTCAGTTTCCTAATCAGAGTTGAACTAGATATGGCCCGTGTGTGGAGGAAGCACAGTTCTTTTGTTCTGAGCAAGCTCACTTTTCGGACCCCATGGGAAACACAGTAGAGTAGAAGTGTGCTCTTTTTTCAAAAGCAGAGTGTGTTTCTTGTAAGGCTAGCTAGTGTTTGTTTCCCAGTCAGAAACGGAGTTGAATCCCATGCAGTTTCTGGTCCTACAACCAAGAGTTGTTTTCTGGTAAGAAGAGTCACTATTGTGCTCCCATTGCCATACACAGTGCAAATAGCACTCGCGTCTGCTCCCAGCAAGTACAGTGTATTGGAAAGAAGCAGAGCTGCTGTTCTTGTCAGTTTCCTAAGCAGAGTTGAACTAGATATAGCCCGTGTGGGTAGGAAGCACAGTTCTTTGGTTCTGAGCAAGCTCACTGTTCTGGCCCTATAGGAAACACAGTAGAGTAGAAGAGTGCTCTTTTCTCAAAAGTAGAGTGTTTTTCTTGTAAGGAGAGCTAGCGTTTGTTTCCCAGTCCTAAATGCAGTTGAATCACATGCAGTTTCTTATCCTACGAGCAAGAGTTGTTTTCTGGTAAGAAGAGTCACTATTGCGCTTCCATTGCCATACACATTGCAAATAGCACTCGCTTTTTTTCCCAGCAAGTACAGTGTATTGGACAAAATAGGAGATACTGTTCTTGTCAGTTTCATAAGCAGAATTGAACTAGATATGGCCCGTGTGTGTAGGAAGCACAGTTCTTTTGTTCTGAGGAAGCTCACTGTTCTGGCCTTATAGGAAACACAGTAGAGCAGAAGAGTGCTCTTTTCTCAAAAGCAGAGTGTGTTTCTTGTAAGGCGAGCTAGTGTTTGTTTCCCAGTCAGAAATGGAGTTGAATGCCATGCAGTTTCTGGTCCTAGTAGCAAGAGTTGTTTTCTGTTAAGAAGAGTCACTATTGAGCTCCCATTGCCATACACAGTGCAAATAGCACTCGCGTCTGTTCTCAGCAAGTACAGTGTATTCGACTGAAGAGGAGCTACTGTTCTTGTCAGTTTCCTAAGCAGAGTTGAACTAGATATGGCCCGTGTGTGTAGGAAGTACAGTTCTTTTGTTCTGAGCTAGTTCACTGTTTGGATCCCTTAGGAAAACAGTAGAGTAGAAGAGTACTCTTTTCTCAAAAGCAGAATGTGTTTCTTGTAAGTCGAGCTAGCGTTTGTTTGCCAGACATAAGTGGAGTTGAATCCCATGCAGTTTCTAGTCCTACGAGCAAGAGTTTTTTTCTGGCAAAAGATTCACTATTGAGCACGGTTGCCATACACAGTGCAAATAGCACTCGCGTCTGTTCCCAGCAAGTACAGTGTATTGGACTGAAGAGGAGCTAATGTTCTTGTCATTTTCCTAAGCAGAGTTGAACTAGATATGGCCCATGTGTGTAGGAAGCACAGTTCTTTTGTTCTGAGCAAGCACACTGTTCAGACCCCATAAAAAATACAGTAGAGTAGAAGAGTGCTCTTTTCTCAAAAGCAGAGTATGTTTCTTGTAAGGCAAGCTATCGTTTGTTTCCCAGTCCTAAATTGAGTTGAATCACATGCAGTTTCTGCTCCTAAGAGCAAGAGATGTTTTCTGGTAAGGAAAGTCACTATTATGCTCCCATTGCCATACACAGTGCAAATAGCACTTGCGTCTGTTCACAGCGAGTACAGTGTATTGGACTGAAGTGGACCTCTTTTCTTGTCAGTTTCCTAAGCAGTGTTGTACTAGATATTGCCCGTGTGTGTAGGAAGCACAGTTCTTTTGTTCTGAGCAAGCTCACTGTTTGGACCCCATAGGAAACACTGTAGAGTAGAAGAGTGCTCTTTTCTCAAAAGCAGAGTGTGTTTCTTGTAAGGCGAGCTAGTGTTTGATTCCCAGTCAGAAATGGAGTTGAATCCCATGCAGTTTCTGGTCCTATGAGCAAGAGATTTTTTCTGGTAAGGAAAGTCACTATTGCGCTTCCATTGCCATACACTGTGCAAATACCACACGCTTCTGCTTCCAGCAAGTAACGTGTATTGGACTGAAGAGGATCTACTGTTCTTGTCAGTTTCCTAAGCAGAGTTGAACCAAATATGAACCGTGTGTGTACAAAGCACAGTTCTTTTGTTCTGAGCAAGCTCACTGTTCGGAACAATTAGGAAACACAGTAGAGTAGAAGAGTGCTCTTTTCTCAAAAGCAGAGTATGTTTCTTGTAAGGCAAGCTAGCGTTTGTTTCCCAGTCCTAAATGGAATGAATCACATGCAGTTTCTGGTCCTACGAGCAAGAGTTGTTTTCTGGTAAGAAGAGTCACTATTGCGCTCCCATTGCCATACACAGAGCAAATAGCACACGATTCTGTTCCCAGCAAGTACAGTGTATTCGATTGAAGAGGATCTACTCTTCTTGTCAGTTTCCTAAGCAGAACTGAACTAGTTATGGCCGTGTGTGTACGAAGCGCAGTTCTTTTGTTCTGATCAAGTACACTATTCTGGCGATATAGGAAACATGTAGAGTAGAAGAGTGCTCTTTTCTCAAAAGCAGAATGTGTTTCTTGTAAGGCGACCTAGCGTTTGTTTCCCAGTCCAAAATGGAGTTGAATCACATGCAGTTTCTGGTCCTACGAGCAAGAGTTGTTTTCTGGTAAGAAGAGTCACTATTGTGCTATCATTGCCATACAGAGTGCAAATAGCACTCGCGTCTGTTCCCAGCAAGTACAGTGTATTGGACTGAAGAGGATCTACTGTTCTTGTCAGTTACCTAAGCAGAATTGAAATAGATATGGCCCGTGTGTGTAGTCAGCAGAGTTCTTTTGTTCTGAGCAAGCTCACTGTTCTGGCCCCATAGGAAACACAGGAAAGTAGAAGAGTGCTCTTTTCTCAAAAGCAGAGTGTGTTTCTTGTAAGGCGAGCTAGCATGTTTCCCAGTCGTAAATGGAGTTGAATCATATGCAGTTTCTGTTCCTATGAGCAAGAGTTGTTTTCTGGTAAGAGGAGTCACTATTGCGCTCCCATTGCCATACACAGAGCAAATAGCACACGATTCTGTTCCCAGCAAGTACAGTGTATTGGACTGAAGAGGATCTACTCTTCTTGTCAGTTTCCTAAGCAGAATTGAACTAGTTATGGCCGTGTGTGTATGAAGCCCAGTTCTTTTGTTCTGATCAAGTACATTATTCTGGCGATATAGGAAACATGTAGAGTAGAAGAGTGCTCTTTTCTCAAAAGCAGAATGTGTTTCTTGTAAGGCGACCTAGCGTTTGTTTCCCAGTCCTAAATGGAGTTGAATCACATGCAGTTTCTGGTCCTACGAGCAAGAGTTGTTTTCTGGTAAGAAGAGTCACTATTGTGCTATCATTGCCATACACAGTGCAAATAGCACTCGCATCTGTTCCCAGCAAGTACAGTGTATTGGACAGAAGAAACTCTACTGTTCTTGTCAGTTTCCTAAGCAGAGTTGAACTAGATATGGCCCGTGTGTGGCGGAAGCACAGTTCTTTTGTTCTGAGCAAGCTCACTGTTCGGAACAATTCGGAAACACAGTAGAGTAGAAGAGTGCTCTTTTCTCAAAAGCAGAGTATGTTTCTTGTAAGGCAAGCTAGTGTTTGTTTCCCAGTCCTAAATGGAATTGTATCACATGCATTTTCTGGTCCTACGAGCAAGAGTTGTTTTCTGGTAAGAAGAGTCACTATTGCGCTCCCATTGCCATACACAGAGCAAATAGCACACGATTCTGTTCCCAGCAAGTACAGTGTATTGGATTGAAGAGGATCTACTCTTCTTGTCAGTTTCCTAAGCAGAATTGAACTAGTTATGGCCTTGTGTGTACGAAGCCCAGTTCTTTTGTTCTGATCAAGTACACTATTCTGGCGATATAGGAAACATGTAGAGTAGAAGAGTGCTCTTTTCTCAAAAGCAGAATGTGTTTCTTGTAAGGCGACCTAGCGTTTGTTTCCCAGTCCTAAATGGAGTTGAATCACATGCAGTTTCTGGTCCTACGAGCTAGAGTTGTTTTCTGGTAAGAAGAGTCACTATTGTGCTATCATTGCCATACACAGTTCAAATAGCACTCGCGTCTGTTCCCAGCAAGTACAGTGTATTGGACTGAAGAGGATCTACTGTTCTTGTCAGTTACCTAAGCAGAATTGAAATAGATATGGCCCGTGTGTGTAGTCAGCAGAGTTCTTTTGTTCTGAGCAAGCTCACTGTTCTGGCCCCATAGGAAACACAGTTGAGTAGAAGAGTGCTCTTTTCTCAAAAGCAGAGTGTGTTTCTTGTAAGGCGAGCTAGCATGTTTCCCAGTCGTAAATGGAGTTGAATCACATGCAGTTTCTGTTCCTATGAGCAAGAGTTGTTTTCTGGTAAGAGGAGTCACTATTGCGATCCCATTGCCATACACAGAGCAAATAGCACACGATTCTGTTCCCAGCAAGTACAGTGTATTGGACTGAAGAGGATCTACTCTTCTTGTCAGTTTCCTAAGCAGAATTGAACTAGTTATGGCCGTGTGTGTACGAAGCCCAGTTCTTTTGTTCTGATCAAGTACACTATTCTGGCGATATAGGAAACATGTAGAGTAGAAGAGTGCTCTTTTCTCAAAAGCAGAATGTGTTTCTTGTAAGGCGACCTAGCATTTGTTTCCCAGTCCTAAATGGAGTTGAATCACATGCAGTTTCTGGTCCTACGAGCAAGAGTTGTTTTCTGGTAAGAAGAGTCACTATTGTGCTATCATTGCCATACACAGTGCAAATAGCACTCGCGTCTGTTCCCAGCAAGTACAGTGTATTGGACAGAAGAAACTCTACTGTTCTTGTCAGTTTCCTAATCAGAGTTGAACTAGATATGGCCCGTGTGTGGAGGAAGCACATTTCTTTTGTTCTGAGCAAGCTCACTTTTCGGACCCCATGGGAAACACAGTAGAGTAGAAGTGTGCTCTTTTTTCAAAGCAGAGTGTGTTTCTTGTAAGGCTAGCTAGTGTTTGTTTCCCAGTCAGAAACGGAGTTGAATCCCATGCAGTTTCTGGTCCTACAACCAAGAGTTGTTTTCTGGTAAGAAGAGTCACTATTGTGCTCCCATTGCCATACACAGTGCAAATAGCACTCGCGTCTGCTCCCAGCAAGTACAGTGTATTGGAAAGAAGCAGAGCTGCTGTTCTTGTCAGTTTCCTAAGCAGAGTTGAACTAGATATGGCCCGTGTGGATAGGAAGCACAGTTCTTTGGTTCTGAGCAAGCTCACTGTTCTGGCCCTATAGGAAACACAGTAGAGTAGAAGAGTGCTCTTTTCTCAAAAGTAGAGTGTTTTTCTTGTAAGGAGAGCTAGCGTTTGTTTCCCAGTCCTAAATGCAGTTGAATCACATGCAGTTTCTGATCCTACGAGCAAGAGTTGTTTTCTGGTAAGAAGAGTCACTATTGCGCTTCCATTGCCATACACATTGCAAATAGCACTCGCTTTTTTTCCCAGCAAGTACAGTGTATTGGACAAAATAGGAGATACTGTTCTTGTCAGTTTCATAAGCAGAATTGAACTAGATATGGCCCGTGTGTGTAGGAAGCACAGTTCTTTTGTTCTGAGGAAGCTCACTGTTCTGGCCTATAGGAAACACAGTAAAGCAGAAGAGTGCTCTTTTCTCAAAAGCAGAGTGTGTTTCTTGTAAGGCGAGGTAGCGTTTGTTTCCCAATCCTAAATGGAGTTGAGTCACATGCAGTTTCTGGTCCTACGAGCAAGAGTTGTTTTCTGGTAAGAAGAGTCACTATTGCGCTCCCATTGTCATACACAGTGCAAATATCACTGGCGTCTGTTCCCAGCAAGTACAGAGTATTGGACTGAAGAGGAGATACTGTTCTTGTCAGTTTTCTAAGCAGAGTTGAACTAGATATGGCCCCTGTGTGTACGAAGCACAGTTCTTTTGTTCTGAGCAAGCTCACTGTTTGGACACCATAGGAAACACAGTAGAGTAGAAGAGTGCTCTTTTTTCAAAAGCCGAGTGTGTTTATTGAAAGGCGACCTAACGTTTGCTTCCCAGACCTAAATGGAGTTGAATTCCATGCAGTTTCTGGTCCTACGAGCAAGAGTTGTTTTCTGGTAAGAAGAGTCACCATTACTCTCCCAATGTCATACACAGGGCAAATAGCACTGGCGTCTGTTCCCAGCATGTACATTGTATTGGACTGAAGAGGATCTACTGTTCTTGTCAGTTTCCTAAGCAGAGTTGAACTACTTATGGCCCGTGTGTGTAGGAAGCACAGTTCTTTTGTTCTGAGCAAGCTCACTGTTCGGACACCATAGGAAACACAGTAGAGTCGAAGAGTGCTCTATTCTCAAATGCAGAGTGTGTTTCTTGTAAGGGGAGCTAGCGTTTGTGTCCCAGTCCTAAATGGAGTTGAATCACATGCAGTTTCTGGTCCTACGAGCAAGAGTTGTTTTCTGGTAAGAAGAGTCACTATTGCACTCCCTTTATCATACACAGGGCAAATAGCACTTGCGTCTGTTCCCAGCATGTACAGTGTATTGGCCTGAAGAGGATCTACTGTTCTTGTCAGTTTCCTAAGCAGAGTCGAACTAGATATGGCCCTTGTGTGTAGGAAGCACAGTTCTTTTGTTCTGAGCAAGCTCACTGTTCTGGCCCTGGAGTAAACACAGTAGAGTAGATGAGTGCTCTTTTCTCAAAAGCAGAGTGTGTTTCTTGTAAGGCGAGCTAGCGTTTGTTTCCCAGTCCTAAATGGAGTTGAATCCCATGCAGTTTCTGGTCCTATGAGCAAGAGTTGTTTTCTGGTAAGAAGAGTCACTATTGTGCTATCATTGCCATACACAGTGCAAATAGCACTCGCGTCTGTTCCCAGCAAGTACAGTGTATTGGACAGAAGAAAAGCTACTGTTCTTGTCAGTTTCCTAAGCAGAGTTGGACTAGATATGACCCGTGTGTGTGAAGCACAGTTCTTTTGTTCTGAGCAAGCTCATTTTTCGGACCCCATGGGAAACACAGTAGAGTAGAAGAGTGCTCTTTTTTCAAAAGCAGAGTGTATTTCTTGTAAGGCTAGCTAGTGTTTGTTTCCCAGTCAGAAACAGAGTTGAATTCCATGCAGTTTCTCGTCCTACAAGCAAGAGTTGTTTTCTGGTAAGAAGAGTCACTATTGCGCTCCCATTGCCATACACAGTGCAAATAGCACTCTTGTCTGCTCCCAGCAAGTACAGTGTATTGGAAAGAAGCGGAGCTGCTGTTCTTTTCAGTTTCCTAAGCAGAGTTGAACTAGATATAGCCCGTGTGTGTAGGAAGCACAGTTCTTTGGTTCTGAGCAAGCTCACTGTTCTGGCCCTATAAGAAATACAGTAGAGTAGAAGAGTGCTCTTTTCTCAAAAGCAGAGTGCGTTTCTTGTAAGGCGAGCTAGGGTTTTTTCCCAGTCCTAAATGGAGTTGAATCACATGCAGTTTCTAGTCCTACGAGCAAGAGTTGTTTTCTGGTAAGCAGAGTCACTACTGCGCTCCTATTGTCATATGCAGGGCAAATAGCACTGGTGCCTGTTCCCAGCATGTACAATGTATTGCACTGAAGAGGATCTACTGTTCTTGTCAGTTTCCTAAGCAGAATTGAACTAGATATGGCCATGTGTGCAGGAAGTACAGTTCTTTTGTTCTGAGCATGCTCACTGTTCAGACCCCACCTGAAACACAGTAGAGTAGAAGAGTGTTATTTTCTCAAAGCAGAGTGTGTTTCTTGTAAGTCAAGCTAGTGTTTTTTTCCCAGTCCTAAATGGAGTTGAATCACATACAGTTTTTGGTCCTATGTGCAAGAGTTGTTTTCTGGTAAGAAGAGTCACTATTGTGCTCCCATTGTCATACACAGGGCAAATAGCACTGTCGTCTGTTCCCAGCATGTACAGTATATTGGACTGAAGAGGATCTACTGTTCTTGTCAGTTTCCTAAGCAGAATTGAACTAGATGTGGCCGTGTGTGTAGGAAGCTCAGTTCTTTTGTTCTGAGCAAGTTCACTGTTCTGGCACTATAGGAAACATGTAGAGAAGAAGAGTGCTCTTTTCTCAAAAGCAGAGTGTGTTTCTTGTAAGGCGAGCTAGCGTTTGTTTTCCAGTCCTAAATGGAGTTGAAAAACATGCAGTTTCTGGTCCTACGAGGAAGAGTTGTTTTCTGGTAAGAAGAGTCACTATTGCGCTTCCATTGCCATACACAGTGCAAATAGCACTCGCTTCTCTTCCCAGCAAGTACAGTGTATTGGACAGAATAGGAGATACTGTTCCTGTCAGTTTCCTAAGCAGAGTTGAACTAGATATGGCCCGTGTTTGTAGGAAGCACAGTTCTTTTGTTCTGAGGAAGCTCACTGTTCTGGCCTTATAGGAAACACCGTAGAGTAGAAGAGTGCTCTTTTCTCAAAAGCAGAGTGTGTTTCTTGTAAGGTGAACTAGCGTTTGTTTCCCAGTCCTAAATGGAGTTGAATCCCATGCAGTATCTGGTCCTACGAGCAAGAGTTGTTTTCTGGTAAGAAGAGTCACTATTGCGCTCCCATTGCCATACACAGTGCAAATAGCACTGGCGTCTGTTCCCAGCAAGTACAGTGTATTGGACTGAAGAGGAGATACTGTTCTTGTCAGTTCCTAAGCAGAGTTGAACTAGATATGGCCCATGTGTTTAGGAAGCGCAGTTCTTTTGTTCTGAGCAAGCTCACTGTTCGGACACCATAGGAAACACAGTAGAGTAGAAGAGTGCTCTTTTCTCAAAAGCCGAGTGTGTTTCTTGTAAGGCAAGCTAGTGTTTGTTTCCCAGTCCTAAATGGAGTTGAATCACATGCAGTTTCTGGTCCTACGAGCAAGAGTTGTTTTCTGGTAAGAATAGTCACTATTACTCTCCCATTGTCATACACGGTGCAAACAGCACTGGCGTCTGTTCCCAGGAAGTACAGTGTATTGGACTGAAGAGGATCTACTGTTCTTGTCAGTTTCCTAAGCGGAATTGAACTAGATATGGCCCGTGTGTGAAGGAAGCACAGTTCTTTTGTTCTGAGCAAGCTCACTGTACTGGCACTATAGGAAACACAGCAGAGTAGAAGAGTGCTCTTTTCTCAAAAGCAGAGTGTGTTTCTTGTAAGGCGAGCTAGCATTTGTTTCCCAGTCCTAAATGGAGTTGAATCACATGCAGTTATATTCCAATGAGAAAGAGTTGTTTTCTGGTAAGGAAAGTCACTATTGCGCTCCCATTTCCATAAAAAGTGCAAATAGCACTCGTGTCTTCTCCCAGCAAGTACAGTGTATTGGACTGAAGAGGAGCTACTGTTCTCGTCAGTTCCTAAGCAGAGTTGAACTAGATATGGCCCGTGTGTGTAGGAAGCACAGTTCTTTTGTTCTGAGCAAGCTCACTGTTCTGGCCCTTGGGAAACACAGTAGAGTAGAAGAGTGCTCTTTTCTCAAAAGCAGAGTGTGTTTCTTGTAAGGCGAGGTAGCGTTTGTTTCACAGTCATAAATGGAGTTGAATCCCATGCAGTTTCTGGTCCTACGAGCAAGAGTTGTTTTCTGGTAAGAAGAGACACTATTGTGCTCCCATTGTCATACACAGGGCAAATAGCACTGGCGTCTGTTCCCAGCATGTAGAGTGTATTGGACTGAAGAGGAGCTACTGTTCTTGTCAGTTTCCTAAGCAGAATTGAACTGGATATGGCCATGTGTGTAGGAAGCACACTTCTTTTGTTCTGAGCAAGCTTGCTGTACTGGCCCTATAGGAAACACAGGAGAATAGAAGAGTGCTCTTTTCTCAAAAGCAGAGTGTGTTTCTTGTAAGGCGAGCTAACGTTTGTTTCCCAGTCCTAAATGGAGTTGAATCACATGCAGTTTTTAGTCCTACGTGCAAGAGTTTTTTTCTGGTAAGGAAAGTCACTATTGCGCTCCCATTTCCATACAAAGTGCAAATAGCACTCGCGTCTGTTCCCAGGAAGTTCAGTGCATTGGACTGAAGAGGAGCTACTGTTCTCGTCAGTTTCCTAATCAGAGTTGAACTAGATATGGCCCGTGTGTGAAGGAAGCACAGTTCTTTTGTTCTGAGGAAGCTCACTGTTCTGGCATTATAGGAAACACCGTAGAGTAGAAGAGTGCTCTTTGCTCTAAAGCAGAGTGTGTTTTTTGTAATGTGAGCTAGCGTTTGTTTCCCAGTCCTAAATGGAGTTGAATCCCATGCAGTTTCTGGTTCTATGAGCAGCAGTTGTTTTCTGGTAAGAAGAGTCACTATTGCGCTCCCATTGCAATACACAGTGCAAATAGCACTGGCGTCTGTTCCAAGCAAGTACAGTGTATTGGCCTGAAGAGGATCTACTGTTCTTGTCAGTTTCCTAAGCAGAGTTGAACTAGATATGGCCCGTGTGTGTAGGGAAGCACAGTTCTTTTGTTCTGAGGAAGCTCACTGTTCTGGCCTTATAGGAAACACCGTAGAGTAGAAGAGTGCTCTTTTCTCAAAAGCAGAGTGTGTTTTTTGTAAGGTGAACTAGCGTTTGTTTCCCAGTCCTAAATGGAGTTGAATCACATGCAGTTTCTGGTCCAACGAGCAAGAGTTGTTTTCTGGTAAGAAGAGTCACTATTGCGCTCCCATTGCCATACACAGTGCAAATAGCACTGGCGTCTGTTCCCAGGAAGTACAGTGTATTGGACTGAAGAGGAGATACTGTTATTGTCAGTTTCCTAAGCAGAGTTGAACTAGATATGGCCCATGTGTGTAGGAAGCACAGTTCGTTTGTTCTGAGCAAGCTCACTGTTCAGACCCCACAGGAAACACAGTAGAGTAGAAGTGTGCTCTTTTCTCAAAAGCCGAGGGTGTTTCTTGTAAGGCGAGCTAGGGTTTGTTTCCCAGTCCTAAATGGAGTTGAATCACATGCAGTTTCTGGTCCTACGAGCAAGAGTTGTTTTCTGGTAAGAAGAGTCACTATTACTCTCCCATTGTCATACACAGTGCAAACAGCACTGGCGTCTGTTCCCAGGAAGTACAGTGTATTGGACTGAAGAGGAGCTACTGTTCTCGACAGTTTCCTAATCAGAGTTGAACTAGATATGGCCCGTGTCTGTAGGAAGCACAGTTCTTTTGTTCTGAGCAAGCTCACTGTTCTGGCCATATAGGAAACACAGTAGAGTAGAAGAGTGCTCTTTTCTCAAAAGCAGAGTGTGTTTCTTGTAAGGCGAGCTAGCGTTTTTTTCCCAGTCCTAAATGGAGTTAAATCCCATGCAGTTTCTGGTCGTATGAGCAAGAGTTGTTTTCTGGTAAGAAGAGTCACTATTGCGCTTCCATTGCCATACACAGTGCAAGTAGCACTCGCTTCTCTTCCCAACAAGTACAGTGTATTGGACAGAATAGGAGATACTGTTCTTGTCAGTTTCCTAAGCAGAGTTGAACTAGATATGGCCGGTGTGTGTAGGAAGCACAGTTCTTTTGTCCTGAGGAAGCTCACAGTTCTGGCATTATAGGAAACACCGTAGAGTAGAAGGGTGCTCTTTTCTCAAAAGCAGAGTGTGTTTCTTGTAAGGCGAGGTAGCGTTTGTTTCCCAGTCCTAAATGGAGTTGAATCACATGCAGTTTCTGGTTCTACGAGCAAGAGTTGTTTTCTGGTAAGAAGAGTCACTATTGCGCTCCCATTGCCATACACAGTGCAAATAGCACTGGCGTCTGTTCCCAGCAAGTTCAGTGTATTGGACAGAAGAGGAGATACTGTTCTTGTCAGTTTCCTAAGCAGAGTTGAACTAGATATGTCCCATGTGTCTAGGAAGTACAGTTCGTTTGTTCTGAGCAAGCTCACTGTTCGGACCCCATAGGAAACACAGTAGAGTAGAAGAGTGCTCTTTTCTCAAAAGCCGAGTGTGTTTCTTGTAAGGCGAGCTAGCGTTTGTTTCCCAGTCCTAAATGGAGTTGAATCACATGCAGTTTCTGGTCCTACGAGCAAGAGTTGTTTTCTGGTAAGAAGAGTCACTATTACTCTCCCATTGTCATACACAGTGCAAAGAGTACTGGCGTCTGTTCCCAGCAAGTACAGTGTATTGGACTGAAGAGGATCTACTGTTCTTGTCAGTTTCCTAAGCAGAATTGAACTAGATATGGCCCGTGTGAAGAAGCACAGTTCTTTTGTTCTTAGCAAGCTCACTGTACTGGCACTATAGGAAACACAGCAGAGTAGAAGAGTGCTCTTTTCGCAAAAGCAGAGTGTGTTTCTTGTAAGGCGAGCTAGCGTTTGTTTCCCAGTCCTAAATGGAGTTGAATCCCATGCAGTTTTTGGTCCAATGAGCAAGAGTTTTTTTCTGGTAAGGAAAGTCACTATTGCGCTCCCATTTCCATACAAAGTGCAAATAGCACTCGCGTCTATTCCCAGCAAGTACAGTGTATTGGACTGAAGAGGAGCTACTGTTCTTGTCAGTTCCTAAGCAGAGTTGAACTAGATATGGGCCGTGTGTGTAGGAAGCACAGTTCTTTTGTTCTGAGCAAGCTCACTGTTCTGGCCCTATGGGAAACACAGTAGAGTAGAAGAGTGCTCTGTTCTCAAAAGCAGAGTGTGTTTCTTGTAAGGCGAGGTAGCGTTTGTTTCCCTTCCTAAATGGAGTTGAATCCCATGCAGTTTCTGGTCCTACGAGCAAGAGTTGTTTTCTGGTAAGAAGAGACATTATTGTGCTCCCATTGTCATACACAGGGCAAATAGCACTGGCGTCTGTTCCCAGCATGTAGAGTGTATTGGACTGAAGAGGAGATACTATTCTTTTCAGTTTCCTAAGCAGAATTGAACTGGATATGGCCATGTGTGTAGGAAGCACACTGCTTTTGTTCTGAGCAAGCTCGCTGTACTGGCCCTATAGGAAACACAGTAGAGTAGAAGAGTGCTCTTTTCTCAAAAGGATAGTGTGTTTCTTGTAAGGCATGCTAGCGTTTGTTTCCCAGACCTAAATGGAGTTGAATCACATGCAGTTTTTGGTCCTACGAGCAAGAGTTGTTTTCTGGTGAGGAAAGTCACTATTGCGCTCCCATTGCCATACACAGTGCAAATAGCACTGGCGTCTGTTCCCAGCAAGTACAGTTTATTGGACTGAAGAGGAGATACTGTTATTGTCAGTTTCCTAAGCAGAGTTGAACTAGATATGGCCCATGTGTGTAGGAAGCACAGTTCGTTTGTTCTGAGCAACTTCGCTGTTCGGACCCCATGGGAAACACAGTAGAGTAGAAGAGTGCTCTTTTCTCAAAAGCCGAGGGTGTTTCTTGTAAGGCGAGCTAGGGTTTGTTTCCCAGTCCTAAATGGAGTTGAATCACATGCAGTTTCTGGTCCTACGAGCAAGAGTTATTTTCTGGTAAGAAGAGTCACTATTACTCTCCCAATGTCATACACAGTGCAAACAGCACTGGCGTCTGTTCCCAGCAAGTACAGTGTATTGGACTGAAGAGGATCTACTGTTCTTGTCAGTTTCATAAGCAGAATAAAACTAGATATGGCCCGTGTGTGAAGGAAGCACAGTTCTTTTGTTCTGAGCACGCTCACTGTACTGGCACTATAGGAAACACAGCAGAGTAGAAGAGTGCTCTTTTCTCAAAAGCAGAGTGTGTTTCTTGTAAGGCGAGCTAACGTTTGTTTCCCAGTCCTAAATGGAGTTGAATCACATGCAGTTTTTGGTCCAATGAGCAAGAGTTGTTTTCTCGTAAGGAAAGTCACTATTGCGCTCCCATTTCCATACAAAGTGCAAATAGCACTCGCATCTATTCCCAGCAAGTACAGTGTATTGGACTGAAGAGGAGCTACTGTTCTCGTCAGTTCCTAAGCAGAGTTGAACTAGATATGGCCCGTGTGTGTAGGAAGCACATTTCTTTTGTTCTGAGCAAGTACACTGTTCTGGCCATATAGGAAACACAGTAGAGTAGAAGAGTGCTCTTTCTCAAAAGCAGAGTGTGTTTCTTGTAAGGCGAGCTAGCGTTTTTTTCCCAGTCCTAAATGGAGTTGAATCCCATGCAGTTTCTGGTCGTATGAGCAAGAGTTGTTTTCTGGTAAGAAGAGTCACTATGCACCCCATTGCCATACACAGTGCAAATAGCACTCGCTTCTCTTCCCAACAAGTACAGTGTATTGGACAGAATAGGAGATACTGTTCTTGTCAGTTTCCTAAGCAGAGTTGAACTAGAGATGGCCCGTGTGTGTAGGAAGCACAGTTCTTTTGTTCTGAGCAAGCTCACTGTTATGGCATTATAGGAAACACCGTAGAGTAGAAGAGTGCTCTTTTCTCAAAAGCAGAGTGTGTTTCTTGTAATGTGAGCTAGCGTTTGTTTCCCAGTCCTAAATGGAGTTGAATCACATGCAGTTTCTGGTTCTACGAGCAAGAGTTGTTTTCTGGTAAGAAGAGACACTATTGCGCTCCCATTGCCATACACAGTGCAAATAGCACTGGCGTCTGTTCCCAGCAAGTACAGTGTATTGGACTGAAGAGGAGATACTGTTCTTGTCAGTTTCCTAAGCAGAGGTGGACTAGGTATGGCCCATGTGTGTAGGAAGCACAGTTCGTTGGTTCTGAGCAAGCTCACTGTACGGATCCCATCGGAAACACAGTAGAGTAGAAGAGTGCTCTTTTCTCAAAAGCCGAGTGTGTTTCTTGTAAGGCGATCTAGCGTTTGTTTCCCAGTCCTAAATGGAGTTGAATCACATGCAGTTTCTGGTCCTATGAGCAAGAGTTGTTTTCTGGTAAGAAGAGTCACTATTACTCTCCCATTGTCATACACAGTGCAAACAGCACTGGCGTCTGTTCCCAGCAAGTACAGTGTATTGGACTGAAGAGGATCTACTGTTCTTGTCAGTTTCCTAAGCAGAATTGAACTAGATATGGCCCGTGTGTGAAGGAAGCACAGTTCTTTTGTTCTGAGCAAGCTCACTGTACTGGCACTATAGGAAACACAGCAGAGTAGAAGAGTGCTCTTTTCTCAAAAGCAGAGTGTGTTTTTTGTAAGGCGAGCTAGCGTTTGTTTCCCAGTCCTAAATGGAGTTGAATCCCATGCAGTTTCTGGTCCTACGAGCAAGAGTTGTTTTCTGGTAAGAAGAGACACTATTGTGCTCCCATTGTCATACACAGGACAAATAGCACTGGGGTCTGTTCCCAGCATGTAGAGTGTATTGGACTGAAGAGGAGTTACTATTCTTGTCAGTTTCCTAAGCAGAATTGAACTAGATATGGCCCGTGTGTGAAGGAAGCACAGTTCTTTTGTTCTGAGCAAGCTCACTGTTCGGACACCATAGGAAACACAGTAGAGTAGAAGTGTGCCCTTTTCTCAAAAGCAGAGCGTGTTTCTTGTAAGGCGAGCTAGCATTTGTTTCCCAGTCCTAAGTGGAGTTAAATCACATGCAGTTTCTGGTCCTACGAGCAAGAGTTGTTTTCTGGTGAGGAAAGTCACTAGTGAGCTCCCATTGCCATACACAGTGCAAATAGCACTAGCGTCTGTTCCCAGCAAGTACAGTGTATTGGACTGAAGAGGAGCTACTGTTCTTGTCAGTTTCCTAGACAGAGTTGAACTAGATATGGCCCGTGTGTGTAGGAAGCACAGTTCTTTTGTTCTGAGCAAGCTCACTGTTCAGACCACATAGGAGAAAATGTAGAGTAGAAGAGTGCTCTTTTCTCAAAATCAGAGTGTGTTTCTTGTAAGGCGAGTTAGTGTTTGTTTCCCAGTCAGAAATGGAGTTGAATCCCATGCATTTTCTGGTCCTATGAACAAGATTGTTTTCTGGTAAGAAGAGTCACTGTTGTGCTCCCATTGCCATACACAGTGCAAATAGCACACGCCTCTGTTCTCAGCAAGTACAGTGTACTGGACTGAAGAGGAGCTACTGTTCTTGCCTGTTTCCTAAGTAAAATTGAACTAGATATGGCCGTGTGTGTAGGAAGCACAGGTCTTTTGTTCTGAGCAAGCTCACTGTTCTGGCCATATAAGAAACACAGTAGAGTAGAAGAGTGCTCTTTTCTCAAAAGCAGAGTGTGTTTCTCGTAAGGCAAGCTAGCGTTTATTTCCCAGTTCTAAATGGAGTTGAATCACGTGCAGTTTTCGGTCCTACGAGCAAGAGTTGTTTTCTGGTAAGGAAAGTCACTATTGAGCTGACATTGCGATACACAGTGCAAATAGCACTCGCATCTGTTCCCAGCAAGTACAGTGTATTGTGCTGAAGAGGAACTACTTTTCTTGTCAGTTTTTTAAGCAGAGTTGAACTAGATATGGCCCGTGTGTGTAGGAAGCACAGTTCTTTTGTTCTGAACAAGCTCACTGTTCGGAACACTTAGGAAACACAGTAGAGTAGAAGAGTGCTCTTTTCTCAAAAGCAGATTGTGTTTCTTGTAAGGAGAGATAGCGTTTGTTTCCCAGTCCTAAATGGAGTTGAATCCCATGCAGTTTCTGGTCCTACGAGCAAGAGTTGTTTTCTGGTAAGAAGAGTCACTATTGCGCTCCCATTGTCATACACAGTGCAAATAGCACTCGCGTCTGTTCTAAGCAAGTACAGTGTATTGGACTGAAGAGGAGCTACTGTTCTTGTCAGTTTCCTAAGCAAAGTTGAACTAGATATGGCCGTGTGTGTAGGAAGCACAGTACTTTTGTTCTGAGCAAGCTCACTGTTCGGATCCCATAGGAAACACAGTAGAGTAGAAGAGTGCCGTTTTCTCAAAAGCAGAGTGTGTTTCTTGTAAGGCGAGCTAGCATTTGCTTTCAAGTCAGAAATGGAGTTGAATCACATGCAGTTTCTGGTCCTACGAGCAAGAGTTGTTTTCTCGTAAGAAGAGTCACTATTGCGCTCCCATTGCCATACACAGTGCAAATAGCACTCGCGTCTGTTCCCAGCAAGTACAGTGTATTGGACTAAAGAGGATCCTCTGTTCTAGTCAGTTTCCTAAGCAGAGTTGAACTAGATATGGCCCCGGTGTGTAGGAAGCACAGTTCTTTTGTTCTGAGCAAGCTCACTGTTCGGACCACATAGGAAACACACTAGAGTAGAAGAGTGCCCTTTTCTCAAAAGCAGAGTGTGTTATTGAAAGGCGAGCAAGCATTTGTTTCCCAGTCCTAAATGGAGTTGAATCACATGCAGTTTTTGGTCTTACGAGCAAGAGTTGTTTTCTGGTAAGGAAAGTCACTATAGCGCTCCCATTGCCATACACAGTGAAAATAGCACTCGCGTCTCTTCCCAGCAAGTACAGTGTATTGGACTGAAGAGGAGCTACTGTTCTTGTCAGTTTCCTAAGCATAGTTGAACTAGATATGGCCCCTGTGTGTAGGAAGCACAGTTCTTTTGTTCTGAGCAAGCTCACTGTTCGGAACCCATGGGAAACACAGTAGAGTAGAGGAGTGCTCTTTTCTCAAAAGCAGAGTGTCTTTCTTGTAAGGCAAGCTAACGTTTGTTTCCCAGTCCTAAATAAAGTTGAGTCACTTGCAGTTTTTGGTCCTACGAGCAAGAATTGTTTTATGGTAAGAATTGTTACTATTGCACTCCCATTGTCATACACAGGGCAAATAGCACTGGTGTCGGTTCCCAGCATGTACAGTGTATTGGACTGAAGAGTATCTACTGTTCTTGTCAGTTTCTTAAGCAGAATTGATCTAGATATGGCCGTGTGTGTAGGAAGCACAGTTCTTTTGTTCTGAGCAAGCAGACTGTTTGGACCCCATAGGAAACACAATAGAGTAGAAGAGTGCTCTTTTCTCAAAAGCAGAGTGTGTTTATTGTAAGGCGAGCTAGCATTTGCTTTCCAGTCAGAAATGGAGTTGAATCACATGCAGTTTCTGGTCCTACGAGCAAGAGTTGTTTTCTGGTAAGAAGAGTCACTATTGCGCTCCCATTCCCATACACTGTGCAAATAGCACTCGCGTCTGTTCCCAGCAAGTACAGTGTATTGGACTAAAGAGGATCCTCTGTTCTTGTCAGTTTCCTAAGCAGAGTTGAACTAGATATGTCCCTGGTGTGTAGGAAGCACAGTTCTTTTGTTCTGAGCAAGCTCACTGTTCGGACCACATAGGAAACACAGTAGAGTAGAAGAGTGCCCTTTTCTCAAAAGCAGAGTGTGTTATTGAAAGGCGAGCAAGCATTTGTTTCCCAGTCCTAAATGGAGTTGAATCACATGCAGTTTTTTTTCTTACGAGCAAGAGTTGTTTTCTGGTAAGGAAAGTCACTATAGCGCTCCCATTGCCATACACAGTGAAAATAGCACTCGCGTCTCTTCCCAGCAAGTACAGTGTATTGGACTGAAGAGGAGCTACTGTTCTTGTCTGTTTCCTAAGCATAGTTGAACTAGATATGGCCCCTGTGTGTAGGAAGCACAGTTCTTTTGTTCTGAGCAAGCTCACTGTTCGGAACCCATGGGAAACACAGTAGAGTGGAGGAGTGCTCTTTTCTCAAAAGCAGAGTGTCTTTCTTGTAAGGCAAGCTAACGTTTGTTTCCCAGTCCTAAATAAAGTTGAGTCACTTGCAGTTTTTGGTCCTACGAGCAAGAATTGTTTTATGGTAAGAATTGTTACTATTGCACTCCCATTGTCATACACAGGGCAAATAGCACTGGTGTCGGTTCCCAGCATGTACAGTGTATTGGACTGAAGAGTATCTACTGTTCTTGTCAGTTTCTTAAGCAGAATTGATCTAGATATGGCCGTGTGTGTAGGAAGCACAGTTCTTTTGTTCTGAGCAAGCAGACTGTTTGGACCCCATAGGAAACACAATAGAGTAGAAGAGTGCTCTTTTCTCAAAAGCAGAGTGTGTTTATTGTAAGGCGAGCTAGCATTTGCTTTCCAGTCAGAAATGGAGTTGAATCACATGCAGTTTCTGGTCCTACGAGCAAGAGTTGTTTTCTGGTAAGAAGAGTCACTATTGCGCTCCCATTCCCATACACTGTGCAAATAGCACTCGCGTCTGTTCCCAGCAAGTACAGTGTATTGGACTAAAGAGGATCCTCTGTTCTTGTCAGTTTCCTAAGCAGAGTTGAACTAGATATGTCCCTGGTGTGTAGGAAGCACAGTTCTTTTGTTCTGAGCAAGCTCACTGTTCGGACCACATAGGAAACACAGTAGAGTAGAAGAGTGCCCTTTTCTCAAAAGCAGAGTGTGTTATTGAAAGGCGAGCAAGCATTTGTTTCCCAGTCCTAAATGGAGTTGAATCACATGCAGTTTTTGGTCTTACGAGCAAGAGTTGTTTTCTGGTAAGGAAAGTCACTATAGCGCTCCCATTGCCATACACAGTGCAAATAGCACTCGCGTCTCTTCCCAGCAAGTACAGTGTATTGGACTGAAAAGAAGCTACTGTTCTTGTCAGTTTCCTAAGCATAGTTGAACTAGATATGGCCCCTGTGTGTAGGAAGCACAGTTCTTTTGTTCTGAGCAAGCTCACTGTTCGCAACCCATGGGAAACACAGTAGAGTAGAGGAGTGCTCTTTTCTCAAAAGCAGATTGTGTTTCTTGTAAGGCAAGCTAACGTTTGTTTCCCAGTCCTAAATAAAGTTGAGTCATCTTCTGTTTTTGGTCCTACGAGCAAGAATTGTTTTATGGTAAGAATTGTCACTATTGCACTCCAATTATCATACACAGGGCAATTAGCACTGGTGTCGGTTCCCAGCATGTACAGTGTATTGGGTGTATTGGACTGAAGAGTATCTACTTTTCTTGTCAGTTTCTTAAGCAGAATTGATCTAGATATGGCCGTGTGTGTAGGAAGCACAGTTCTTTTGTTCTGAGCAAGCTCACTGTTCTGGCCACATAGGAAACACAGTAGAGTAGAAGAGTGCTCTTTTCTCAAAAGCAGAGTGTGTTTCTTGTAAGGCGAGGTAGCGTTTGTTTCCCAGTCCTAAATGGAGTTGAATCCCATGCAGTTTCTGGTCCTACGAGCAAGAGTTGTTTTCTGGTAAGAAGAGACACTATTGTGCTCCCATTGTCATACACAGGGCAAATAGCACTGGCGTCTGTTCCCAGCATGTAGAGTGTATTGGACTGAAGAGGAGCTACTGTCCTTGTCAGTTTCCTAAGCAGAATTGAACTGGATATGGCCATGTGTGTAGGAAGCACAGTTCTTTTGTTCTGAGCAAGCTTGCTGTACTGGCCATATAGGAAACAGAGGAGAATAGAAGAGTGCTCTTTTCTCAAAAGCAGAGTATGTTTCTTGTAAGGCGAGCTAACGTTTGTTTCCCAGTCCTAAATGGAGTTGAATTACATGCAGTTTTTGGTCAAACGAGCAAGAGTTTTTTTCTGGTAAGGAAAGTCACTATTGCGCTCCCATTTCCATACAAAGTGGAAATAGCACTCGCGTCTGTTCCGAGGAAGTACAGTGTATTGGACTGAAGAGGAGCTACTGTTCTCGACAGTTTCCTAATCAGAGTTGAACTAGATATGGCCCGTGTGTGTAGGAAGCACAGTTCTTTTGTTCTGAGCACGCTCACTGTTCTGGCCACATAGGAAACACAGTAGAGTAGAAGAGTGCTCTTTTCTCAAAAGCAGAGTGTGTTTCTTGTAAGGCGAGCTAGCGTTTTTTTCCCAGTCCTAAATGGAGTTGAATGACATGCAGTTTCTGGTCGTATGAGCAAGAGTTGTTTTCTGGTAAGAAGAGTCACTATTGCGCTTCCATTGCCATACACAGTGCAAATAGCACTCGCTTCTCTTCCCAACAAGCACAGTGTATTGGACAGAATAGGAGATACTGTTCTTGTCAGTTTCCTAAGCAGAGTTGAACTAGATATGGCCCGTGTGTGTAGGAAGCACAGTTCTTTTGTTCTGAGCAAGCTCACTGTTCTGGCATTATAGGAAACACCGTAGAGTAGAAGAGTGCTCTTTTCTCAAAAGCAGAGTGTGTTTCTTGTAAGGCGAAGTAGCGTTTGTTTCCCAGTCCTAAATGAGGTTGAATCACATGCAGTTTCTGGTTCTACGAGCAAGAGTTGTTTTCTGGTAAGAAGAGTCACTATTGCGCTCCCATTGCCATACACAGTGCAAATAGCACTGGCGTCTGTTCCCAGCAAGTACAGTGTATTGGACTGAAGAGGATCTACTGTTCTTGTCAGTTTCCTAAGCAGAATTGAACTAGATATGGCCCGTGTGTGAAGAAGCACAGTTCTTTTGTTCTGCGCAAGCTCACTGTACTGGCACTATAGGAAACACAGCAGAGTAGAAGAGTGCTCTTTTCGCAAAAGCAGAGTGTGTTTCTTGTAAGGCGAGCTAGCGTTTGTTTCCCAGTCCTAAATGGAGTTGAATCACATGCAGTTTTTGGTCCAATGAGCAAGAGTTGTTTTCTGGTAAGGAAAGTCACTATTGCGCTCCCATTTCCATACAAAGTGCAAATAGCACTCGCGTCTATTCCCAGCAAGTACAGTGTATTGGACTGAAGAGGAGCTACTGTTGTCGTCAGTTCCTAAGCAGAGTTGAACTAGATATGGCCCGTGTGTGTAGGAAGCACTGTTCTTTTGTTCTGAGCAAGCTCACTGTTCTGGCCCTATGGGAAACACAGTAGAGTATAAGAGTGCTCTTTTCTCAAAAGCAGAGTGTGTTTCTTGTAAGGCAAGGTAGCGTATGTTTCGCTGTCCTAAATGGAGTTGAATCCCATGCAATTTCTGGTCCTACGAGCAAGAGTTGTTTTCTGGTAAGAAGAGACACTATTGTGCTCCCATTGTCATACACAGGGCAAATAGCACTGGCGTCTGTTCCCAGCATGTACAGTGTATTGGACTGAAGAGGAGCTACTGTTCTTTTCAGTTTCCTATTCAGAATTGAACTGGATATGGCCATGTGTGTAGGAAGCACACTTCTTTTGTTCTGAGCAAGCTCGCTGTACTGGCCCTATAGGAAACACAGTAGAGTAGAAGAGTGCTCTTTTCTCAAAAGGAGAGTGTGTTTCTTGTAAGGCGTGCTAGTGTTTGTTTCCCAGTCCTAAATGGAGTTGAATCACATGCAGTTTTTGGTCCTACGAGCAAGAGTTGTTTTCTGGTGAGGAAAGTCACTATTGCGCTCCCATTGCCATACACAGTACAAATAGCACTGGCGTCTGTTCCCAGCAAGTACAGTTTATTGGACTGAAGAGGAGCTACTGTTCTGGTCAGTTTCGTAAGCAGAGTTGAACTATATATGGCCCGTGTGTGTAGGAAGCACAGTTCTTTTGTACTGAGCAAGCTCACTGTTCGGACACCATAGGAAACACAGTAGAGTAGAAGTGTGGCCTTTTCTCAAAAGCAGAGCGTGTTTCTTGTAAGGCAAGCTAGTGTTTGTTTCCCAGTAAGAAATGGATTGAATCACATGCAGTTTCTTGTCCTACGAGCAAGAGTTGTTTTCTGGTAAGAAGAGTCATTATTGCACTCCCATTGTCATACACAGGGCAAATAGCACTGGCGTCTGTTCCCAGCATGTACAGTGTATTGGACTGAAGAGGATCTACTGTTCTTGTCAATTTCCTAAACAGAATTGAACTAGATATGGCCATGGGTATAGGAAGAAAATTTCTTTTGTTCTGAGCAAGCTCTCTGTTCTGGCCCTATAGGAAACACAATAGAGTAGAAGAGTGCTATTTTCTCAAAAGCAGAGTGTGTTTTTGTAAGGTGAGCTAGCGTTTATTTCCCAGTTCTAAATGGTGTTGAATCACATGCAGTTTCTGGTCCTATGAGCAAGAGTTGTTTTCTGGTAAGGAAAGTCACTATTGAGCTCCCATTGCCATACACAGTGCAAATAGCACTAGCGTCTGTTTCCAGCAAGTAGAGTGTATTGGACTGAAGAGCAGCTACTGTTCTTCTCAGTTTCCTAAAAAGAGTTGAACTAGATATGGCCGTGTGTGTAGGAAGCACAGTACTTTTGTTCTGAGCAAGATCACTGTTCTGGCCATATAGGAAACACAGTAGAGTAGAAGAGTGCTCTTTTCTCAAAAGGAGAGCGTGTTTCTTGTAAGGCGAGCTAGCGTTTGTTTCCCAGTCCTAAGTGGAGTTGAATCACATGCAGTTTCTGGTCCTATGAGCAAGAGTTGTTTTCTGGTAAGGAGAGACACTATTGTGCTCCCATTGCTGTACACAGTGCAAATAGCACTCGTGTCTGTTCCCAGCAAGTACAGTGTACTGTACTGAAGAGGAGCTACTTTTCTTGTCAGTTTCCTAAGAAGAGTTGAACTAGATATGGCCCGTGTGTAGGAAGCACAGTTCTTTTTTTCTGAGCAAGCTCACTGTTCGGAACACTTAGGAAACACAGTAGAGTAGAAGAGTGCTCTTTTCTCAAAAGCAGATTGTGTTTCTTGTAAGGCGAGATAGCGTTTGTTTCCCAGTCCTAAATGGAGTTGAATCCCATGCAGTTTCTGGTCCTACGAGCAAGAGTTGTTTTCTGGTAAGAAGAGTCACTGTTGCAGTCCCATTGTCATACAAAGTGCAAATAGCACTGGCATCTGTTCCCAGCCTGTACAGTGTATTGGACTGAAGAGGATCTACTGTTTTTTCAGTTTCCTAAGCAGAGTTGAACTAGATATGGCCCATGCATGTAGGAAGCACAGTTCTTTTTTTCTGAGCAAGCTCACTGTTCTGGCCCTATAGGAAACACAGTAGAGTAGAAGAGTGCTCTTTTCTCAAAAGCAGAGTGTGTTTTTGTAAGGTGAGCTAGCGTTTATTTCCCAGTTCTAAATGGAGTTGAATCACATGCAGTTTCTGGTCCTATGAGCAAGAGTTGTTTTCTGGTAAGGAAAGTCACTATTGAGCTCCCATTGCCATACACAGTGCAAATAGCACTAGCGTCTGTTTCCAGCAAGTAGAGTGTATTGGACTGAAGAGGAGCTACTGTTCTTGTCAGTTTCCTAAGCAGAGTTGAACTAGATATGACCCGTGTGTGTAGGAAGCACAGTTCTTTTGTTCTGAGCAAGCTCACTGTTCGGAACCCATGGGAAACACAGTAGAGTAGAGGAGTGCTCTTTTTTCAAAAGCAGAGTGTGTTTCTTGTAAGGCAAGCTAACGTTTGTTTCCCAGTCCTAAATAAAGTTGAGTCACTTGCAGTTTTTGGTCCTACGAGCAAGAGTTGTTTTATGGTAAGAATTGTCACTATTGCACTCCCATTGTCATACACAGGGCAAATAGCACTGGTGTCGGTTCCCAGCATGTACAGTGTATTGGACTGAAGAGTATCTACTGTTCTTGTCAGTTTCTTAAGCAGAATTGATCTAAATATGGCCGTGTGTGTAGGAAGCACAGTTCTTTTGTTCTGAGCAAGCTCAATGTTCTGGCCACATAGGAAACACAGTAGAGTAGAAGAGTGCTCTTTTCTCAAAAGCAGAGTGTGTTTCTTGTAAGGCAAGCTAGCGTTTGTTTCCCAGTCCTAAATGGAGTTGAATCACATGCAGTTTTTGATCCTACGAGGAAGAGTTGTTTTCTGGTAAGGAAAGTCACTATTGAGCTCCCATTGCCATACACTGTGCAAATAGCACTCGCGTCTCTTTCCACCAAGTACAGTGTATTGGACTGAAGAGCAGCTACTGTTCTTCTCAGTTTCCTAAAAAGAGTTGAACTAGATATGGCCGTGTGTGTAGGAAGCACAGTACTTTTGTTCTGAGCAAGCTCACTGATCTGGCCATATAGGAAACACAGTAGAGTAGAAGAGTGCTCTTTTCTCAAAAGCAGAGCGTGTTTCTTGTAAGGCGAGCTAGCGTTTGTTTCCCAGTCCTAAGTGGAGTTGAATCACATGCAGTTTCTGGTCCTATGAGCAAGAGTTGTTTTCTGGTAAGGAGAGACACTATTGTGCTCCCATTGCTGTACACAGTGCAAATAGCCCTCGTGTCTGTTCCCAGCAAGTACAGTGTACTGTACTGAAGAGGAGCTACTTTTATTGTCAGTTTCCTAAGAAGAGTTGAACTAGATATGGCCCGTGTGTAGGAAGCACAGTTCTTTTTTTCTGAGCAAGCTCACTGTTCGGAACACTTAGGAAACACAGTAGAGTAGAAGAGTGCTCTTTTCTCAAAAGCAGATTGTGTTTCTTGTAAGGCGAGATAGCGTTTGTTTCCCAGTCCTAAATGGAGTTGAATCCCATGCAGTTTCTGGTCCTACGAGCAAGAGTTGTTTTCTGGTAAGAAGAGTCACTCTTGCAGTCCCATTGTCATACACAGTGCAAATAGCACTGGCATCTGTTCCCAGCCTGTACAGTGTATTGGACTGAAGAGGATCTACTGTTTTTTCAGTTTCATAAGCAGAGTTGAACTAGATATGGCCCGTGCATGTAGGAAGCACAGTTCTTTTTTTCTGAGCAAGCTCACTGTTCTGGCCCTATAGGAAACACAGTAGAGTAGAAGAGTGCTCTTTTCTCAAAAGCAGAGTGTGTTTTTGTAAGGTGAGCTAGCGTTTATTTCCCAGTTCTAAATGGAGTTGAATCACATGCACTTTCTGGTCCTATGAGCAAGAGTTGTTTTCTGGTAAGGAAAGTCACTATTGAGCTCCCATTGCCATACACAGTGCAAATAGCACTAGCGTCTGTTTCCAGCAAGTAGAGTGTATTGGACTGAAGAGGAGCTACTGTTCTTGTCAGTTTCCTAAGCAGAGTTGAACTAGATATGGCCCGTGTGTGTAGGAAGCACAGTTCTTTTGTTCTGAGCAAGCTCACTGTTCGGAACCCATGGGAAACACAGTAGAGTAGAGGAGTGCTCTTTTTTCAAAAGCAGAGTGTGTTTCTTGTAAGGCAAGCTAACGTTTGTTTCCCAGTCCTAAATAAAGTTGAGTCACTTGCAGTTTTTGGTCCTACGAGCAAGAGTTGTTTTATGGTAAGAATTGTCACTATTGCACTCCCATTGTCATACACAGGGCAAATAGCACTGGTGTCGGTTCCCAGCATGTACAGTGTATTGGACTGAAGAGTATCTACTGGTCTTGTCAGTTTCTTAAGCAGAATTGATCTAGATATGGCCGTGTGTGTAGGAAGCACAGTTCTTTTGTTCTGAGCAAGCTCACTGTTCTGGCCACATAGGAAACACAGTAGAGTAGAAGAGTGCTCTTTTCTCAAAAGCAGAGTGTGTTTCTTGTAAGGCGACCTAGCGTTTGTTTCCCAGTCCTAAGTGGAGTTGAATCACATGCAGTTTCTGGTCCTATGAGCAAGAGTTGTTTTCTGGTAAGGAGAGACACTATTGTGCTCCCATTGCTGTACACAGTGCAAATAGCACTCGTGTCTGTTCCCAGCAAGTACAGTGTACTGTACTGAAGAGGAGCCACTTTTCTTGTCAGTTTCCTAAGAAGAGTTGAACTAGATATGGCCCGTGTGTAGGAAGCACAGTTCTTTTTTTCTGAGCAAGCTCACTGTTCGGAACACTTAGGAAACACAGTAGAGTAGAAGAGTGCTCTTTTCTCTAAAGCAGATTGTGTTTCTTGTAAGGCGAGGTAGCGTTTGTTTCCCAGTCCTAAATGGAGTTGAATCCCATGCAGTTTCTGGTCCTACAAGCAAGAGTTGTTTTCTGGTAAATAGAGACACTATTGTGCTCCCATTGTCATACACAGGGCAAATAGCACTGGCGTCTGTTCCCAGCATGTAGAGTGTATTGGACTGAAGAGGAGGACTGTTCTTGTCAGTTTCCTAAGCAGAATTTTACTGGATATGTCCATGTGTGTAGGAAGCACAGTTCTTTTGTTCTGAGCAAGCTCGCTGTACTGGCCCTATAGGAAATACAGGAGAATAGAAGAGTGCTCTTTTCTCAAAAGCAGAGTGTGTTTCTTGTAAGGCGAGCTAGCGTTTGTTTCCCAGTCCTAAATGGAGTTGAATCACATGCAGTTTTTGGTCCTACGAGCAAGAGTTTTTTTCTGGTAAGGAAAGTCACTATTGCGCTCCCATTTCCATACAAAGTGCAAATAGCACTCACATCTGTTCCCAGGAAGTACAGTGTATTGGACTGAAGAGGAGCTACTGTTCTCGTCAGTTTCCTAAGCAGAGTTGAACTAGATATGGCCCGTGTGTGTAGGAAGCACAGTTCTTTTGTTCTGAGCAAGCTCACTGTTCTGGCCCTATGGGAAACATAGTAGAGTAGAAGAGTGCTCTTCTCTCAAAAGCAGAGTGTGTTTCTTGTAAGGCGAGGTAGCGTTTGTTTCCCAGTCCTAAATGGAGTTGAATCTCATGCAGTTTCTGGTCCTACGAGCAAGAGTTTTTTTCTGGTAAGAAGAGACACTATTGTGCTCCCATTGTCATACACAGGGCAAATAGTACTGGCGTCTTTTCCCAGCATGTAGAGTATATTGGACTGAAGAGGAGCTACTGTTCTTGTCAGTTTCCTAAGCAGAATTGAACTGGATATGGCCATGCGTGTAGGAAGCACAGTTCTTTTGTTCTGAGCAAGCTCGCTTTACTGGCCATATAGGAAACTCAGTAGAGTAGAAGAGTGCTCTTTTCTCAAAAGCAGAGTGTGTTTCTTGTAAGGCGAGCTAGCGTTTGTTTCCCAGTCCTAAATGGAGTTGTATCACATGCAGTTTTTGGTCCTGCGAGCAAGAGTTGTTTTCTGGTAAGGAAAGTCACTATTGCGCTCCCATTGCCATACACAGTGCAAATAGCACTCGCATCTGTTTCCAGGAAGTACAGTGTATTGGACTGAAGAGGAACTACTGTTCTCATCAGTTTCCTAAGCAGTGTTGAACTAGATATGGCCCGTGTGTGTAGGAAGCACAGTTCTTTTGTTCTGAGCAAGCTTACTGTTCTGGCCCTATGGGAAACACAGTAGAGTACAAGAGTGCTCTTTTCTAAAAAGCAGAGTGTGTTTCTTGTAACTCGAGCTAGCGTTTGTTTCCCAGTCCTAAATGGAGTTGAATCCCATGCAGTTTCTGGTCCTACGAGCAAGAGTTGTTTTCTGGTAAGAAGAGTCACTATTGTGCTGCCATTGCCATACACAGTACAAATAGCAATGGCGTCTGTTCCTAGCAAGTACAGTGTATTGGACTGAAGAGGACCTACTGTTCTTGTCAGGTTTATAAGCAGATTTGAACTGGATATGGCCGTGTGTGTAGGAAGCACAGTTTTTTTATTCTGAGCAAGCTCACTGTTCGAACCCCATAGGAAACACAGTAGAGTAGAAGAGTGCTCTTTTCTCTAAAGCAGAGTGTGTTTCTTGTAAGGCGAGCTAGAGTTTGTTTCCCAGTCCTAAATGGAGTTGAATCACATGCAGTTTCTGATCCTATGAGCAAGAGTTGATTTCTGGTAAGGAAAGTCACTATTGCGCTCCCATTGCCATACACAGTGCAAATAGCACTCCCGTCTGTTCCCAGCAAGTATAGTGTTTTGGACTGAAGAGGAGCTACTGTTCTTGTCAGTTTCCTAAGCAGAGTTGAATAACATATGGCCCGAGTGTGTAGGAAGCACAGTTCTTTTGTTCTGAGCAAGCTCACTGTTCTGGCCCTAAAGGAAACACAGTAGAGTAGAAGAGTGCAATTTTCTCAAAAGCAGAGTGTGTTTCTTG